>NW_024884822.1:6405128-6515679 GCF_019232065.1 Centrocercus urophasianus | reverse complement strand
GAATAGAATAGAATAGAATAGAATAGAATAGAATAGAATAGAATAGAATAGAATAGTTGGGGAGAGCAGCATCTTGGTTTGGAAACAGGGCAGACATGCTTACGTAGTACCTGCTTGTTCTCTGGATGACATCAGCAGTTGGTTTTGTGGGATTTTTTTGTTGTTATTTGTTTTGTTTTGTTTTTAACTTCTGATGTCCATGAGTGCTGAAAGAATGATAAGATGGCATTAAAAAAAGCAGTTGAAATGTGTTCTCTCTTGGGATCCTTCATCTGTAGATAGAGGGAAAGAGGTGCCCAGAGAACACCAGTGCTGGGCAACAGATGAGGAAAGCCTGTAATCCATTTCCAGAGTTACAGTGTCTACCTTAACCTTTCAGGTTGGATATTAGGAAAACCTTCTCCAGAAGAGTGATCAAGCACTGGCATGGGCTGCCCAGGGAGGTGATGGTGTCACCATCCCTGGAGGTGTTCAAGACTGTGGAGATGTGGCACTGAGAGGTGTTGTTTAGTGGGCAGTACTGGTGGTAGATGGATGGTTAAGGATCTTTTCCAACCTCTGTGATTCTATGATTCTGTGACTCTTTTACGCCTTCTTTATTTCCCTTGTTTTCCATCCATCCCCTTCTGCAGTAGGGGCCCTTGAGCCCTGCTATGTAGTTCTTTCCTGAAGCATCTTTTTCTTCTTCTTCCTTGTAGAAGACACCAAGTCAAGGCTATGTGTTTGGAAAGTCCCCCCTCAGTCCTTGGCTCAAGGCAAGTTTATATAAAACAAAACATTCATGACTTCCTCTTGGTCCCCATGTTCCTTCCCGAGCTGCAGCCATGTGCAGGGCAGTGGTTTCCTCTAACGTGAGCAGTGAGCTCGCTTCCTCCTCAGAAGCTGCTCTGCTGCCTGCCAAGGCACGATCACTGTGAGTAGTGAGCATGTCTGCCAGGTACAGAGACAGACTGGGACAGCCGCCTGCTGCCCAGCCTGGTGATGGCCATGGTGTTGTGTAGGAGGTGCAGGTTTCCCTGGAGGAGAGCTGGAGGCATCAGAATAGCACCAGGGATGCTACTTGGGCTCTGCAACAGCATCACTCTCAGAGTTCAACTGCTCATTGCTGCTTTTTGTTTGTCATTTTGGGGTGTCCTTGTGATGCACGTTGTGCCAGCTAGCAGCTGTGGTTAGGGAAGGATGGGGTACCATAGCTTGTCTCTCCTGCTGTGTCCATTGGGCACGCTTGTCAGCATGGCAAATGGGTTTGCATTGCTATAGCCACGCCATATCAGCCTCAGTTTGCTGAGATAGCTTTGCCTTTAGCAGCTCAGGAAGGTGTGCAGGGAGCCCTGTGGCTGCACCTTACCCAAAGGATGTCACACTTGCTGCAGGTTTTCAGCCTCCAGCATCCTTGCCATCAGTCTGTTACTGAAACACAGCAAGGCAGCAGTGTTGAGATGTTTGTTTGGGCTTTGTGCATAATGCCCCAAGACCTCAATCCTCTCTGAAGCACAAAAGCTTTTATGTGAGGTGCTTGTTGAGTCGCAGGAAGAAATAGCTGAAAATATCACCATGTTCTGAAATGGCAAACATCTGCGATTCAGGCACTAGATTAGAGGCTGAGCCACAGTGACTCACTGCACATTGCCGTGCCTTGAAATGGAGCCTGCCCTGGAAGGGCAAATCCTCTGCAAGGGTGTTTGGAGAGAAGATGCACTGTGTTCTATCTAACCTGAAGCAGGCTGAGGCCAGGGCAGTCCTGAAGAACAGGATGCAGCCCTGTGCACCAGGAGGACAGTCATCACAAGGGGGGCTGTAGGAAGTCATTAGCTGTTATGTTTGTCAGAGAGTTTTGCATGCTTGTGCCCAAACTAAAAGCGACTGCATCCCCCACAAAAATGTACCATTTTCATTAACCCCGAGTACTCGTTAATGTTTCCTCCCCCTATTTCCTTCCTTCAGATTACCAAAAAGGTGATGTTTGCAGAGAACTTTCCTCCTTCCCCTTCTTGTGTGGTGATTCATTCAGGGATGCCACGTTCCTCCGTGGGTGATACAGAAGTCAGAGCCAAGGAGGCAATTGCATTACATTGCATCACTGATTCAAATGGGGACAGAGGAGTCGGTGGATGCTAATGGGTGCTTCTCTGTGCAGATGCTAACTATAGCACCAACAAAACCAGGTCCAAGTAATGGCCCGAGGAAATCCCCGCTGATTTTAGCCAGGAGTTCAAATTACTGGTTGTTACCATCAAACAATTAATAGAAACTAGACCTATTAGGTCATCTCAAAGCAAACATTTAATTTTCACTAGATCTACAACAGGTATCGTGAATCCTGTCCTAACTGCTCAGTCTTGTATGAACTTTATAGGACTCCCATTTGCAATGGTATCATACCAGTGTTACTCATGAACTACAGAGCAACAACACATGGAGCTGTGGGTGTCCCTGTTCTCTGCAGGGCAGCAGGTTGGACTAGATGACCTTTAAAAGTCCCTTCCAACTCAAACTATTTTATGATTCTTTGATTCTATTCTCTTGTGCATTTCTAGAGGATTCCTCTGTGTAAATATATGCACGGGTATATTGTGCTCACCCTTCAGATCTTCATGCTGTTTGCCTGGTGCAGGACAGTAGGTGCCCACCTGTCTGGAGAAAAGGCTGGGCTGGTGTTTGAGGTGAGGTGAACAGAGCTGAGTACATGTATGCATCTCACTCTGCGTGTCTTCCTTACCTGGAGGCTGTCTTCATTTGACTTGCAGTAGTTTATGAAAAGTTCTACAGGAGTTCCATGTGGGCACCGTCTGGTTGGAGTTCCATGCCAGAGAAACCACTCTTTCTTTGCACATCACTGGTTCTTCAGTGGCCATTTCAGCCCCATGAAACTCCTGGAAACTCCAGTGCTCATGAACCCCACTCTTTCCTCCTGCTGTCACAGCAAGCCCTCATAACTCAGGGTGAGGTGTGGAGGAACACAGCGACCTCATGCAGCTGCTGGTGAGTCTCCAATAGGAAGCTGGAGGCCTTCAGATTTCATCACCTCAGCACTGTCATAGCTACGTAACCTATTTAAAATACAGCAAACCTGAAAGCCCTTCCATATCAGACCATCAGAGGGCTGTAGCTGAGCTGCCTGAACCCTCGTAAATAAATACCAGGACTGTCATTCCTGCAGAAGTCTTGGGACCAGCCATTTTTAAATGGGCTCTCGGGTTACAGCTGGGCTTCACAGCACAGCCTGCAGTTGCTTCAGGGTCATGGTGCTGTGAGGTAAGATTTGGCCCTTCCTAAAGAGGAGGGAAATTACAATAAACAAACCGCTGAAAATAGAACCTGGTGTCCCTTTAGCATTCTGCCCTTGCCATTTCTGCATGTTCCTGGGGAGGTCTTGCTGGGCTTTTCCTCTCCTTTCATTAACTTCTTCAGGGGTTGTCTTGCTTCCATCTCCCTATGTGGAGACCAGGACAGGTCTTGTTGTTGGGTTGTGTGCCAGCGAGAACTGTGTTGGAAAGCAGTAGATTCAGAACACTCAGCCTTGCTGGCTGGAAACCCAGATGAAAACAGATACAGCTGCTGATACTGGATGATGGGCATGAGCACTGGAGGGATGGGCGCATCCAACAAGTGCAGCAGGTTACCAGGATTGGAACCATCAGATCACCAACAAGCCGAGCTCCACCTCACAGGGAAAGCTTTTCATATCTCCATGGCAGATGCCAACCGTGTGCTCATTCGCTGAAGACATTTTTTGCCAGCACGTATTCAGAAAAACCCCTGAGGGCTGCAATGGAGCAATCAGCACCAAACTGCCAGGCTCTGGGAGAACAGTCCTTCTTGCTAGGTCTGTATTTACCCATGCGCAGGGCCTGCTCCACCTTGGATCCCTGACCATGGCCTTCATGCTGTTTGCCAGCCCACTGCTGGACTGTGCTGTGCCTGATGTGATGCCGCTGGCCATGTCCAGCAACGCATAGTGGGAGCTCAGCCGTGGTGGGGCTCGGTGTTTTCTGCAAGTAAAGACTGGGAGTGTTTATCAGCCCTGGCACAGACCTCTCTGCTCCGCCCTTTGATGTGGATGTGAGCAGGATGAGGGAAAAAGAATCCGACTTCTTTTCATTGAGCCACATCTACTCACACGGGGAGTGGATGTGAACGATTTCCCAAAGCAATTTTGAGCCGCTTTTGAGAAAGTTACTGGAGATCTGTTGCACAAGAGAGAAATAAAGGACAGCTCACACTCTGTCCCTCTCCCTGCCCATGCATATCTCACATGTTCCTCACTGATGTGATGGGATGAGAGCTGCTGGACTTCCTCCAAAACAACAGATACCCACGATTGATTACCACTTCGAGGTGTTTGTGTGACCCCAGTGCACACAGGCAGCAATGCACCTCTTTGCTCTAAGGTTTCTCTTCTGTGTGTTGAAAAACAGTACTCCTTTTTACTACGTTATGTATCGTAAGGAGGGGAAAGGGAGCAGAGGTGTCTGGTGCTGCTCATGGCAGCTCAGGGCAGAGCTGCTCTGTGCTGTACCAATGCAGGATGGGGATGTATGCTGCTGCCTGGGCCGATCCCACCTTCACCATCCCCATGCCCACGTGTGCCCTGTGGGACAGCTGTGACAGACGGTGATGCTGTTTGTGTTCCCTTTGTGCTATTTGCGCACTCTGCTGACACAGAGGGAAGGGGCTGGCTGCTTTTCTCCCTGCTGAATCACTTACAGTTACGCAAATGCCTTCTCCCCAGGCATTCAGATGCCGTGCGAGTTCCCCAGCACCCGCCTTAAGAAAACGTCTAAGCCTTGTGACTTCTCTTTCTTCCTTCCCCTTTCATTTACTTTCCCCTTTCCTTGCTGCCCGCTCCCTGCAGAGCCCTGCAGCTCCGTTCTGTTGGCAGCAGCCACACGTTGCCAGGTCAAATGTCTTCACAACTTCAGATTCTAAAAAAGAACCCCTGACCTTTCAGTCTCCCCGAGCCTTGCAGTCCCTCCCGAGCACAGAGGGCACTTCCTTCCCCACCAATGCATTAATGTCTCACCTCTCTCTTTTTACTTTGATTCTCATACATGAGGGAAACTTCTCTTTCACACTTTTGATGTGGCCAAAAACAGCTTGAGATGAACAGACCTGATCTGGGTAGTCCCTGAGCTGCCCCCAGCAGCCCACATCCCTTCATGGTTTGTGAGATCACGTGGCAGAATATCAACAGAGCAGAGAGCGGTGACTTCCTCCTTCCTTCCTGAGTAGGGGTACTTTAAAGTGCATCACCAAAATCACATCTAGGAACTGCTGCTTGGGTCTGTGTCATGCTGGGCACTCATACCAAACCCAGAGCTGTGTAACGCAATGGGCTGATCATAACCCCTCAGGAGAAACTTTCCTCCACAGTCACCCCTCATGAGCCCTTTCCTCTGCCACATCCCAATCTCAAGAAATTAAAGTGATGAATAATGCATAGTTTGGGGTAATGTCTTCTTCTAAGGAGAGAGAGGGAACAAACTTGAATAAAGAATTTTATGTGTAGGTGAAATGGCATCCTCTGTGTCTCTGTGTGAGCCTAAACTAGTCTTTGTGTTACCTCATTAGTCACGTTAGTCATAAACTTCTCAGAGATCACCAGAGATGTCAGAGCTGTGCAGAGAGCCAGCTGGAGATTGGAGATTTGGGAACCAGAGTCACAAGTGTCCCTGGCCTGCACACTGACCTCCATGGGATTCTGGCCCCTGCTCTGGGTGGGAGAGACACAGCTTTCCCAGCTAAGGACAGGTGAAATGTAGCAGTCTGAAAGCAAGGGAAATGCTTGAGTGCAGATGTAGGCAGCAGCCACCTCCCTTCTGGCACAACCAGGTAGGAGGAAACCCAATGGCTGCGGGTTCCTGTTGTAAAGAGCCAAAGGCTGCAGCTCAGTAGGGCTCAGCTGCAGGTGGTGGAAGTGTCACCTCTCTGCCCACTGCCCTGGGCTAGCACAGGGTTCATAGACTGCCTGAGGATGAAGGACTTGGCATTAAGGTTGCAAACCATTTCCCACATCTGGGGACATTCCACTTGTGGATCAGATCTTCTCCATGCTGGAGTGTCACATGGGAATGCCTGAGAGAGGGACGACTGCAGTGCTGCATGTAGGAGGGAGGAGAAGCCATCCCCATGCCTCATGCTCTCTGCCTCTTACCCCAAGAAACCACAGGTGCATCACAAAAGCTCACAGAGCAGCACTTACAGGACTTACAGCACTTACAAAGGGGTCACGGCATTACCTAGTTTTAACTGTCCTGAATGCCACCTGTGTCTTCATCCCTTCTTCAAGTCTGAAAACCGTCCTGGAAATGTGCAGTTCAATGAGGCAGAACTTTAATCACAACAACCTGTGTAGCTCTGACTGCCAAATTCCTCAGAAAGGAGAGATTTCTGTGCTCTGAGAGACCTCAGGACAACTGGTTTGGGTGCTTGCCAGTGAATCAGAAGCAAAGACCCAGACCTTCTCCTTCCCCATGCCTCTCTCTCTCCATATGACTTGCTGATAGTGTATTGGATTCAGAGTGTGGCTCAGTCTCTCATTACCAGGAATAATATTCTAGGAATGGGAAAAGAGCTCCCAAAGAGCTGAAAGAACCCTCCCATGCGTGTCTGCCTGTGCTATAAGGCAGCGCAGGGCAATGTCTCCACTTTTCTGATGTGATAGAAAACAGCACTCAGTGTGTTACCAGAGAGCCGCCCCGTGACGCTGTGGGATTTCTAAAGTAAAACTTGTATCTCACTGCCTCCTGACTTCAGGTTATTTTGCACAAAACAATTAACCAGACCACTCAAAATGCATTTACAAGATCTGCCAGAGACCCTTGGAGTATTTGAGCCTCTGGGTTTAATTTCTGTCTTAATGGTTGCCTTGATGGTGGCCCACCTCTGTGTCCTGGGGCTGGCAGCCATAAACATCCCTGGGCCAGTCCAGAAGAATGAGCCTTGAGCAATGGCCATCCTCAGTGGGACCCCACCTCATCAAACCTGAGAAACAGCCCTGCTGTGCCCTGAGCAGAGCATCTCTGCCCTCAGCTTAGCAACTTGCTCTACAGCTTGCTTCTTACAGCATAGCAGGAAAATAGAGAACTTCTGAGTTAGTGAGGAAAACAAGTTAGTAGTAAAGTCAATGGTGGGGTTTCTATTTCATCTGTTGGTGGCCCTGTTGCAAGCACCTTGTCACTTAAATGCACGAGTGACACTTCAATGAAGGGTCCTTACTGTTGTAATTCATTGGGAACCTCAAGAATACTTAAGGAAACTTCCCCTGGAGTGACCCTTCACACCAGCATGGCACATAATGTGCTTGACAGCCCTGCCAGCTCAGCGTGCTACCCAGAGGGAAGGGAAATTAGGACTTAGTCTGCGTCCTTTACAGCTGGCTGGCAAGAAAGTGGTGTCTCTTCATGTGTGTCTTTTTTTGTTACACAAGTCTGGCATACAGGAGTGTATTTCACAGCATCACAGAATTGTTGGGGCTGGCAGAGACCTTTGGAGATCATGCAGTCCAATCCCCTGCTAAAGCAGGATCAGGAAGAGCTGGTTGCTCAGAGCTGTGCCCTTGGCGTGGGGTGGGAGGGGAGCTGAGGTCTCATCCCAGCACATTTCTTCAATGAGGCGCTGAGTGCAGAGCAGATGGAGGAGTGAGAGTGCTGTTTGAGTATTCGGTTCCTATGGGGAGCAGGACTTTCTGTTCATTGTAAGTTGTTTGATTTAAGTCCATATTTGTTTAAACCTCAGAGGAAACTGGGTGTAAGCCCAGCTTAAGGACAAGTATATGTTGGCATCACCCCAAAGAGAGGAAATTACGGTGTGCCACAAACCAAGACGAAAGCATTCCCTGCATTATCTGGCACGCAAGGCCTTGGTTATAAAAGCACACTTATCTCTATCATGACTTCAGGCTTGCAGAATATCAAAAGGATGTGTTTTGTGGCTTTTTTTTTTTTCTTGCATCGTTATGAAATCGTCTTTCTGCACCTCAGGAGCACACTGAGATCCCACATGCACGAAATTTACACTTGGCCAGAATGGGAACACATTCAGCCCTACACAGCAGCGAGGTGCTGAGCATTACCAGGTCAGTGTGGGCTGAGTGCCTGCCCGTGGTGGTGTTGCACTGAGCCTTGTAGCAGTGGTTCCAGCAGTGAAGAATCATTTGCCTCACCTGATGTGTGCATGCAATACTGTGTTTCAGAGTCAGCCTCTCCCATTAATGCTTCTGAAAATGTCTTCTCTTTGTATAATCCCCCTTCTTGCCCCAGTGATGGTTTGTGTCACGGTTGCAACATTTGAGTGAAGTCTGACAGTGGTGTGGAGTTGGACACACATGCTGTAGCACATAGAACAAACATATATAGGAAACTATAGGGAAGAAAACCACTACTTGCCAAAAAATGAACACCCCAGGAAAACATTGAACCAGCTCCCAGCTCTCTGACAGTCAGGAGTTCCTGCTGGGGGACTGCAAGGTTTTAGAGTTCACTTTAATAGTTTCAAAGAGAATTGCTGCTCTGTTGGGAACTGCCTTCAATCTGCTCAGTGACTGCAAAGCAAATAATCTCCTTCCAACTGCCCCAAAAATCAAAAAAGAGGCAAACAGAGCTCCTCAGAAAAGCTGGAGTAAGCAAACAAGAGAGAAATAACACAGCTTTAAAATCCTGTTGCTTTTCAGCTGTTCCACATTCTGGCTGCTTTCCAGAGTTACTTTAATGATTGACCAAAAAAAGGGAGTCCTTCAAATGTAAAGTTTGATGTGGGCATTTTCTAAAGTTTCTTACTAAAGTAACTGAAGCTCCAGGTCTGGGTTTTAGTGACAGACTGCCATTGGCATCAGGCAAAGAGCCAGTGACCTCCCCAGAGAGCCTGGAAGATTTGGGTGCCATCTCTGTGGTGGGAGATTTGTGTTCTCCAACAAGGCTTACAGGACAACGAGGACTCAGAGAAACTGACAACAACCAAAAAGTGGAGATGTGAAGTTAAATCAGTGCTAAGGACTGAGGCTGATTGGGAAGTTGTATTGATGCTTGGTTGTGTTGGCTGCTGGATCTCTGCTGCCCCAGGAGAGCTCATGGGGAATGAGCACAAAACAAGCATGGACCAGTGCAGGGGAGAATGATAGTGACCAAATACTTGTGAGTAATAGTGAATCCTGAGCGGACAGATTCACTATGAAATGTTCAGAGCCACTGCCAGGTATTCCCAAAGCTGCCACTTGTATCTGGGAGTTGTGAGTGAACTCTGTGGTGGGAAGATGCTGCATCAGAGCCCTGCAGTGAAACAAAGACAAGTGATATCACCATGCATCACCTGGGGCATCGCCTTGTGCAGTCAAGTACAGAGACCTCTCAGATCATCGCATCCAAACATCCATCACTAGTATTTCCCACTAAACCTGGTCTCTCAGTACAACAACTCATCGTTTCCTGAACACCTCCAGCATGTGAAGTAGTGATGTCCAGCTGGCTGTTTGCAAGTTGCACGCACTTGGCCTGTGCCCACCTCCATGCAGCCATTGCTCTGTGGGATGCAGGTGGTCCACTCTCTCCTGATGTCTGATCTGTGAGCACATCCAAACTTCCCAACAGTCAACAGCAGAGACCGCATGGCTTCTTCGGGCGACTTCTGTTTTGAAAGTGATGATTTGACTTGTGAACCTGGAGGAATTCAGGGCAGAGGAAATGTTGGAAGAGGTCGGGAGCGCTGTGCTCCCTCTGCGTTACCCGGAGCAGCAAATAGCAAGCGTTCCAGGGCAACATCTGATTTTCTGCTTTTACGAGGCAGATGTTTAGGAGAAGTGACCTGCTGTTTATTTTAATTGCCATCTTCCAAACCTCCCTTCTATGTACGCGCACACATTCGGAGGCCATAAATAAGGATTCTTCAGGGTATGCAGTTATTTGGGTAGCTAGCCCTGTCTTCTGTCAGTGCCTGGCCAGGGACATGTCTGCAAATCTAGTTCCCCTTATGTATCAGTTTTACAGTGATGTAAATCAGCGAGGTTTAATTCCATTCTCAGCAACACTGGCATAAATCTGAAGTCACTCCACTGACGTCAGCACTGCAATTGCAGTGTAAAGGAAAGCTAGACCCTCTTGGCTTCAGGATGTTGCTGCTGATATAGACCAGACCCAGAGCAATAGTAGTGGGGCTCAGCATGTCCCAGCACTATGGAATTGAACCACGGTTTGCTCTGTATACAGCAATAGAGACAAACTCTGCTGATTTCACTGGCATTTTGTTGGTGAAGATGAACTGTATCTTCCCCACAGCTTGGGTTGAGCCTGGGTAGGAACCCTCATGGCCCAGGTTGTCCTGCCCTCCTTGCTCTTGATAACTGAGCCAAGGGGACCATTGGCTGGAAGCTGCAGAGTTTACCCGTCCTGACACAAAACTCTGGTTGTTACCATAGGAACCTGAGCTTGAAAGCAAAGATCATCCAAAGGGGAAGCAGAAAGAGGGCATTAAGCTTCTGCATCCTATCAAAACTAATCAGCTTGGCTTGGATTTGGAATACCAGACAGTCACTAATTACAATAATAATTTTAGAAATACCTAGATATCAAGAAAGATTGATTTCTTTTGGATTCTGGGCAAGAATCCAGTCAGGATATCTGGGGCTGGGCTGAGGAGGAGGGCAGTTATCCCTGCTGCAAGGCACAGAGCCCTTCCCATGGGGAAAGGAGGCACTTATATCACGGTGGCTGTGGAATGCAGAGAGCCTCGCTGTGCTCCATGGGCGTCTTTCCTGGATGTAGATATGCAACTTGTTCAGAGAACTTCCTCTTCCTTTCCAGATGAACTCTGTATCAGTGGCTTTGACCTCGGAGCTGACAGCTTGGTTCAGGTTTCCTGGTAAGCTTACAAGCTCCATCTATAGGATAGTCGAAGAAGAGTCCCTCGGCTTCAAGCTGTTGAAAAGGGCAGAGAAGCTTCCCTAGTTCTGTTCTGGAAAAACTCATACCATATCGCAGATCATCTCTGATTTCCTCGTTGTGACTTCATATTTAGATATAGTTCCCTTCCCTGCCAGCCCTTGATCCCATACTGAGCGACTGTGGGGCTGCTGTCTGTGGAAATCAGAGAATCATTAAGACCTCTAAGATCATCAGGTCCAATCCCAACCCATCCCACTGTGCCCACTGGCCACGTCCCTCAGTGCCACATCTCCGCTGCTCCTGAGCACCTCCAGGAAGGTGACCCCACCACCTCATTGGCAGCTGTGCCAGTGCCTGACCACTTCCTCAGAGTATCTTTCTAACATCAACCTGAACCTCCTCTGAAATCACTGGAGTTGTGGAACTGCTGTTATTCCACATGGGAAATCTCAGGGATTTTCTACAGACATTTGGACGATTTCTGGGTCCCAAGTGTGGCACCCTTAGTCTCTGATAGCCCACAGCAGCCTGTATGCAAAGCTCAATGGTAGCAATTATCCAAACCATCTAATTGCAGCTGATTTAGCAACTTGGTTTCTTCTCACCTGGATGTTTAATGATTGCCAGCCTCAGCTCACACTTCACTGCACTAACTGTACCAGCAGAAGTCATTGCAGCTTACACAGCTTTTTTAAAAGTAGAAAACATAGAAAGTGAAAGATTTTTGTTCCTTCTCTGGTGCAAAGCAACAAATTGCCATTAAGAAATTCTCCAGAGCTTGATTTTCTGCTCAGGGCATAACTGTGCCCTCTTAAGTACTATTCCCTAACATGTCTGGTTGTGCATCTCTTAAACATGGCAGGGCAGATGGAGCATGAATATTTTTTCACAGATGCTGGCAACTGATACTACTGCAAAGCAACCCTCTCACACTGAAACTTCAGCTCCCATTTGCACAAGGAGCGCAGCTTCAGTTTGGACACCCAGAGTTCTTCTGAGAGGCGTTGTGTTCCCAGAGAACAGAAATGTTTTATTTTCCTTCCTCCAGATCCATTCTGTTTGTCACTGCTGTTTTTCTCCCTACATCTGCACAGACCACAGTCTTCAATGTGTACTTGTTAAAATATCACATTAAAATATCACTTTCCAATAAACAAAAGCACAGGCATATCTAGTACTTGTTCCTTTCTCTATCTCAAGATTAATTTCCCATTTTTCCATCTAACACGTCAGTCATTCAGGTATCTCCGCCATCAAGAAAAGGGTCTGTTCCTTCCTTTTTGTAGATATAAAACCAGAAGGAAATACATTCTCATCTTCTGGCCAACAGGTCTAAGTGTGCATGTAGAGATGCATCTGTTTATTCTAATTATTTAATGCAAAAAAGCACTCTTTTGCTTTTTAGTAGGAAAATCTGCATAAACCTGATGCATTTTTTCTTTCTCTCTTGCACAGAGATACCTGGGTGTCCAGGAATGGTGGAGAGCTGAAGGCTGACCGCCCTTCCTCCCTACCCTGAGCTCACTAGGGCTCTGAAGAGATGGAGTAGAAGCACAGCCCTGCTTCTCTGAGCCCAGGGTTGCTTGGGAAGTGATTGCCTTGGCAAACGTCTTCATCTCAGCCCATAGCCCATCATGCATCACCTGAAGGAGAAGCTGATGAAGGGATTCAGAGGACCAGGAAGGGCTCTGCCAGCACATCAAGCACTGGAGAGCACAGACAGGGGATTAGCTCTGAGAGGCACTCTGCAGGAGCCACTGCATAGGAAACCAGCTCTGGGAAGATGCTAGAAGAGCCCTGTGAGCTGAAGAAGGTGAATGGCCAAATGACCACAGAAGTACTGTGGGGTTTTCCTGGCACAGCATCCTTGTCAATAGCTTGCAGAACACAGGGTAGCAGGACCACATGGCTGCATGCAGTGGCTGCGCTAAATGAGCCTCAGCAAGGTCCTGTCTCGTGCTCCCTGGGGCTGCAGGTGAAACAGGAACCTGACCAAGACAGGGAGGAGGAGCACAGGAGATTGTTTTGGTTTATACTGTGCTAATTTCTGCTTCTGGTATTCTGGTATCTGCTCTGTCTACCTCTTTTTCTCTTTAGCCCTACATGTACTGGATATGGGACAGCCCCACACAACAAGCAGGAGGTTTGCACAGGGCAAACCCTGTTCAGTGCAGCATGCTGCTGTCAGATGGGGCTGACACCGAACAGTGCAAACATAACCTGGCTTTCATTCACTCCTTATCCCAACAGATCTGGAACTGCAAAGCCTGGACTTCGGACAGGAGAAAGGCTTGAGCCTGGCAATCTTTGCAAGCAGTCACATGCTAGCATGACCAGCCACTTTTGGGAGCCAAGTTTTAACACCCGAGAGCCAAAATCACATAGAGCATCTGGCTCTGTGCTGTAGCTATTGAAATGAGTGTGCTGCACATTTAGCTCCTGTTTGTGGAATTTTAATAACTCAGCAGAAAAAGGAACAGAGACACAGGGAGCAACATAGGCTCAGGCAGGGAATCGTAGGAAAAAATGGTTCAAAATCATAGGGAAACTTGCAACTTCATTGCAGATGGCATCCCAGGCACAGACTGGTGCGCCCAGCTGGCAGGCTGCAGCTCTCTGGTCACTGAGCATCTCTTGCAGGCCCAGGCACAGCATGCCAGCACCGACCCAAGGCAGGAGCCACATCCCTGAGCTGCTGTGCCAGGCTTCCACCTGCAGAGCCCTTCCCCTTCTGAAGTCGTATTTATTTATTTATTGATGCCCTTACTGCTTGATGCAGTGCTGCTAACAGGCGAGGACACAGAGAGGCAGCATGTGCCGTGCCCCTGCGAGATGGGAGCGGACAGACGGACAGACGGACACTTGCCCTTCCCTTGGGACTGGCTGTGGAGCAGCACAAAGCAGCCTGCCCAGGGGTGCAGGGCTCACCAAGGGCACGCAGTGGGTCTTGCACACGCAGGGACAATTGGGTTTTGTGTGGGTGAGGCATGGCAGCAGGAAATGCCTTGGTCAGGCCAGACCCAGGCATGCACATGGGCTATGGGAGCATATATCTGTGGGGCAGGAGGAAAGCTGCCAGTAAAACAGGAATGTATCGCCTGGGGTGAGCACAACTTCTGGTCTTTGGAGAATTAAGAACAGGCAGGATGGACTCTGTTGTGAAAGACAGCAGGACAGCTGTATGGGATCTCTGCGGAGCTCTGCCAGTCAGATTTCCTGCATGCAGCTGAGGCTGTGCAGCACACATCTCTCCTCACTCTTCCTCCATGCCCAGATCCTGCCTTCCCAGCTGCAATGTTGCAATCTCCCCATCTGTTCCGTGCTGGTGGAGCAGCTGTGTCCCTGAGTGTTGGGCTCTGCCCTGCTGCTCCCACTGCTCCTGGTCCTGCACCCTGCCCCGTGCCCTCCTTTCCCTGCCCCATCCCCACCAAGGCTTTGTCCCAAACTGTGCGGCTGCTGCACGGAAACGTCTCCCAACCCAAACCTGTTTCCTCAGAAGATTCCTAACTCCAGTCACATATTATGTACTGAAAGCACTGCCCTTGGGATTAGCATTCAGGTTAGAGACACGTGTGGGATGTCAGTAGGTCTTTTTCTCACAAAGCCTCTCTCTCATGTGCAGTTTGCAGTAAGAGAAATGGATACACTTGCTCTGATAATCCACCAGCGTGGCCCAAAGCAGTGACTTGCTGATTGCTGAGTGCTTCCTTGAAGAGTTGTTGGAGATGGAAGAGACAAATTACAAATCCATCTGCCTATGGACCTTCAGGCTTGTTCCATGAATTACATTACAGCCTATTTTTAAACGTCCTAACACCAGGGTTATTGTGCTTTCATTTGGGAGACTGCTCTGTAGTCCAAGTCAAGAGCTGCTATTAGCATTGCACCTGCACTTCCTCCTGAAATCTTCATTCCATTATTCCCAGTGATGCTCTGCAAACACCCGCTGCTCACTGGCTGAGCTCTGCCCCCTGAGCAGTACTCCTCCTGCCTCCTCCAAGGAGCTCCCAGGCTGCTGCTGCTGCTCTGTCCTTCCTGCGGCTCAGCATGGCATGAGCCCACTTGTCATTAATTGGTGGAGAGGGAGTTGTCAGAGACCTGCACCCACAAGCAGAGCAGCCAGGACCCATAGCAGTATGGAGCTGTCCTGCACCTCCTTGCACAGCACTTGTGGCGCAGGAGAGGGGCAAAGGCTGTGATCTGTCCATACCAGTGTCAGCAGTGAGCAGCTCCCATCCCACGGGCAGTAAATGCTGGAGAGAGCACACAGCAGCCTCTTCATCTCTGCAGAACCCTCAGTGCTGGGGGAGCGCGTGTACCGCACTCGGCTGGAGCACTATTGTGATCGTGAGAGCTCTGTTCTCACTGAACAAATTGTTCCTACCAATAAAGAATGAAAAGCTGTCCTCTTCCCACTCTCTTTTATTGCACTATTCATCGAGCTGTGCTGGAGGAAGGGACCGCGCTGGGCTGGGGGGGCTGAAATTTGCAATGCAATGGACAGGTCATGGGGAGGAAAATCACGGCATGAAGTGCACTGCAGCTGGGGCTCTAGGGGGAGTTTGCTGATGTGAGGCAGGTTGCAATATCTCCTGGGGATGGGGCTGTGGCACACGGCTAGAGGGGAGCAGAGTGACCATCAGTACCAGTTCTGCAGCTGTTATGGCACAGAGCAGAACAGGTCAAGGAAACCTAGAAGGAGAGAACAAGGCAGATGAAAGGGGATGCTGAGACTCCCGGGGGTTTCACAGGATGATAATAAAGGAATCTGGAGCCTCCCATTCACTTGGCAGTGTGTGGTCCCAAGGGCCCGTGCTGTGCCCAGCCATCAGATCAGTGATACAGCAGCAGGCTCCTTAATTCCTCCTCTCCATTGCTGGCTGTTCTCTCCTGGTGATGCAGGGCAGGGTGGCAGTGACAACACTGCAGCTTTTAGGAAGCAATTGCCAGGAGAAGCTTTTGGTCTCTGTGTGTGGAAAGAATCAAAATAACACATTTCCAACAGAATTCATGATTAGACAATTAATCATCCCAATTTAAAACATTGGAGGGCCTGAATGAATAAAGATGCTGGAGGCTGTGGCTGTGCTCTGTGTCTAGCAGTGAGTGTGGAGCTTTAGGCAGTATCTGCACTGCAGGTCCACACAGATCCAGAAAGCAGACAGGGTGCATTCTCCCCATTTTCCAGGCTTTGCATCATAATTTACTGAGCTCTGGGGTCACTCTGGCAGGGTTGGGACTGAATAAATTGTGAGCCTTGTTTTCCACAGAACACAACTCCACTGCCTCCAGACATCTCATGATGTGTCCAAATAACTCTCCGAAGTTCCTAAAGCTTTAAAGCAATCCTGAGAAAAGAGCCACAGAGAGATTATTGCGGCACATCGCTGCAATAAACCTTCTCTTCATCCTTTCATGGTTAGAGGTATGAACATGAATTATGGCAGTTTAAGCCTCTCAAGAGCAGCATGCACAATTGTTTTCTCAAACTGCTGGTAAAGAGCCCTGTTAAGCTGCGATGTCAGCGCTCGCAGATGCTGCAGCCTGAATGGGGCTGCTTTAGGAGCTGCCTTAATCCTTCCAGGAATTGAACGATGCCTTTCTGCCCACTCCAGGCTGTGGGTTGCTCCTTGCTCCCTTCCAGTTTGCTCTTTCAAGGCTTTGACACCATCAATTCTTGCAGCAGATGAGAGCCTTGAAGCTTGCAAATGTAAACCTGTTGATAAAAGCTTTGCATTCAGTAACTTCGTGTGCGCAGTTCACCTTCACTTGAATTGTTATGGGAGAACTTAGAAATCACAGCCCACTCCGTTTTGGTCTCCATAGGATCTGATGAAGGCTCACCCCTCAGCTGCACGGTCCTGGTGTGCCAGGACTGGTTTTGGGAGAGGGATGGGGCTGGGCTATTTGTCTGCTTACCTTTTTGTGTGTCTGTCAGTGAAATTCATAATGAAAATGTGGATCTGCACAGACTGGGCTGTGATCTGACAGCAGGGAACAAAAAGCAGGAAGATGGGGTAGTACTGAAATGGAAATGATGGTAATTAAAACACAAAAAATAACCACTAAATGTTTCTGAGCATTACAGCCACCAGGGCTGATTTATCAAAGCTGCTTCTCTGAAGACTGCTGTGACTTAAAACTGGAGGAGTAGAAAAGTGTCTAATGCGATTATTTACCATTAACCATTTTGCTGCCAAGCCTGACTGCGAGGGAATGCCAATGGGTTTTGTTTGTGGGTAAACCCTCATTCATTGCCCACTCTATCCAATGGGAGGCTGGAGACATTATGGGACAGTCGGGTTTTTTTTCTTTTAAGTGTATATTTGCCTTCTTTGAAAGATCATTTCAGACGTTTTTTTCTCTAAAGAAACAAACCACAGCTCCATCAGGACGCCAAGCAGGGTGCACCCAACCTGCATCATCCCGCTTCCTTCTACACTCTTTCCTTTGGGGCAGATTTTAAAAGAACAAGGAAAGGTGAGGGAAAGAAAGACAGCAGCCTCAGCACCGCCTGGATGAGTGCATCCAGAGACAAAGCAAAGAGGAAATTAAATATTTCAGTTTTCCTTTATCATCAAAAATGAAGGGAGGTGAATGTGTCAACAAAATGAAGGCTGCTGTGTTGCAGAGATCCTTGGAAGAAGTGTAACCACAAATGTAATTTTTGAGAAAAAGAGATGATTTTGATGGAATTGGACTCTTTCATCCCCAAATTCGTGGTGATCTGTAGCTAAATGAACCTCCAGCTCTCCGTCCTGTGGCTGTGGGTGAGCGCTTCTCTGTGTTGGTTCCACGCAGACCTGGAGTGGTTTCCCAAAGCTTGCTTTCAGCTGTAGGCTTTCTGCAGGCACAGATTACGTTGATCCCTGATGGATTTCATTGTGTGCTCCCTGGTGCTTTAACCCCTATGTGGATTATTTTTCCTGGGCAATGTTGGAGGCGCAGCTGCGAGTTTGCAGTGAAGAAGAGGGCAAACCTGGGCCACTCTTCTAAACTTGGGCAAGCTGGGCACACACATCACACCCCAGCTTTGTGCTAACAGCCCAAGGCTGTGGGACGCAGCACCCACACGGCCCAGCACAGCACCTGTCGCTGTTGCAGCCATGCACAGCAGGAGCTCAGTGCTATTTCTGGGCCGTGCTGGAGGGCAGGAAGGGCTGGTGTGCCCCATAAGCAGGGGAGTGAGCTGGTTATGAAGAAAGGGGCTTAGCAGCCATGCAAACACAGGAGGGGGTAGGAAGGCTGTCCTGCACCCCCTCTGCATGGATGGATCAGGGCAAGGAGCTCGGGACACATCAAGCAACAGCAGCTGGGACAGTGATGGCAATTCTGCAGCAAGCCAAAAGGTGCAGGGCTGAGCTCCCTGAGCATCACTATGGGAAGCACCCTACAGGGTAGGACAGAGACATGGCCCCCAGATAGACACAAAAGAGGGGAGCAGGGAAGAAGGGTGTTTAGGGTCAGGGAACTTGCCTGAAAAGGGGCAGTCTGCATAGTCCAAGGAATCCAGCAAAGGAAATTTTGGGAGTGGTTTTTCTTGTTGATGGGATCCAGATTGTGTGATGGCACCCAGAGCTGCCAAGAGAGCTCCAAAGCTGACATAAAGACACACCAGCAGGGCAAGTCCCTGGAGAGCTTTCAATAAGCATTGTTTTCATCCCACTGCATCTTCTGCCACCTGAAGCCCTCATCCTGCCCGAGGCCTCAGAAAGCGTGGTCTTCATAAAGAATAGTGGCCAGCACAACCCCAGAGCCTCATAGCTGTGAACTGGTGCAGTGGTGGTGGTTCAATAGGAGCTGATGTGTTTTTCTGCAAGATGCCACTGCCAATATCATGGGAAAGATTTCAGCAGATGTAGAGCTGGGACTTGCAACTTCAGCATGCAAACCCAGCATACTTCAGAGGAACAAAAGAAGAAATGGCCCCAGAATAGAAATGAAAGCCCATTTCATTAGTTCATAATTCCCAGTGTTTATTTAAGCATCAATTCTTGGGGCGGTTGTGCATGCATAGAGCTGATTAGCAATTACAGAATGTACCAGAGCATCGCCACAGCACAGCTGGGGACTGCAGAGCCAACTGGGTGACACCATGTGAGCCTCAGGGCAACATCTTTGTGATGACTTTTAATAGGAAACCACTTGACTGGGTAGCATTGAAGGAAGAAAACATGTTTCTAAAGTCTGTTAGCTCAGCACTCTCTTGCTGCCTGGTGCAGCAACTGCCTGAGTTGCACCCAGGAGCTTCCTTCCTTCTCTTCTTCTCACATAGGGATGTATTTCCTTAAAGCCCAACCTCCATTTCGCCACAGCAGCAGGAGCCTTACAACTTAACACTGATCTCTGTCATCTTTTATATGGTTGATGAGAAGAAACAGTCTCCATCCATCTATAACACGTCTCCCAGGGACATTTCATATTCCCCTCTTATGACAACTTAGCCAATTCTGCTCCTGAGCTCCACACATTCATCCTAAATGCTGATGAAAGCCTGTCCTGGTTAATCATAGCCATCGGGAGGTGGAGGTCACAGATTGAACCACACAAGGGTATCAGAGAGCAATGCAAGAGGGGCTTTCCTCCTCCAGCACTGCTTTCTGCAGCCATCCCACTGCCAGTGCACCAGCCAGCTGTGTGTATTCTATTGGCTGCCCTGAAAGAACTGTGATCACCATAAAGTACAACATAGCTCTCTTGGTTTGAACCCTGCTCTATTATTAACTTGGCTGAAGAACAGGAAAACTTTGTGCACTCAACCAAGGCTTGCTTTCTGTATTCTCCATCTTCCTCTGGGACATCAGGTGCCACCATCAGAGGCACTGGCCTCAACACAGTAGAGGCGTCAAGTCCTCCTCTCCTACAAGCTGTATCTTCCTTGTTCAGAGAGGACCCTGGGCAGCAGCACTGGAATGTTTCCTATCTCCCATTGGGCAGAAATTCAGAGGGTAAGAGCCCATGCCAAGGAGATTTGTGTGCTCAGAGCTCGGAGATGTTTGGTGAGTCCTCCTGCCTTAATGCCTCCTGCTGCTGGCTATGCTAATTCTACACGGGGGACATGGGCATTTCCAGAAAGTCCAGTAAAAGAACAGTCTCATCACTATTCATTCCTTCAGTGCTGTTTCTCTTGGACCTGCATGTACTGACAGGGTATTCACATGGGTGAAAGCCAGGGTCCAGCTCCCTGCTGCTGCCCAACACGCCAAGCTTCCTCCTTCTGAGCTGAGCAGTCAGCAGCAATGAGAAAATTAGGTAGGTTTAATTAATCAGAAACAGGAAAAAAGATAAATAAAAGTAGCATCTCTTGGGAAGGATAGAAAAAGGAATTTACACTGTTGGTTACAGAGCTGCTCCTGGGAGCCGAGGGATGTCTGTAACAGCAGGAAAATGGGAAGGAAGGCCTGAGAAGAAAGGCTTGCAGACGGGCTGGGACGTGGAGATGAAACACTGAATAGAGTATGTAAGTAATACGCCTACTCCTGCAGGAACCCAGGCTGTTAATTGGATTGACAATCCATTTGATCTTACATACACATCTCCTGGCTGATTCATGCTGAGACATACTTCTGATCTTTCGAATACTCAACTTTTTGGTGAGAAGTAGAAAGGGAGCCGTTTTCTTTCAGCAACTGAGTAAAAAAGTAATGCTGTAGTGTTCCTCATTTTCTTCATCACAGTGAGTCAGCATCTGACTAATGAACGCAGTCAATAGCTGAGTAATTTAACCTGGTGAGAGCATGACCCTGCCACAGCAAGACCATCTCCTGCAAATAGTAGTGTTAGGCACTGACAGATAAACAGAGATTCTGCCAGGCTGAAGGGATTACTTTCCATAGCAGCAATTCATCAGCCACAGCTTTTCCCAGGATCTTCTGGAACAGCAAAGCTCTGTTGTGGGGACTTCAGCCCAACTGCAGAGAAGAGTCCCGTAGGTGAACTGGCTGCTGGCTGGGGTGGGCTGTCACATCCAAAAAGGGTTTCACCCCCATTTCCACAGGTGTAAACCCGGCATCACTCCATGCCTATAGTACCAAAGCATAAGCAGGCCTTCCAGTAGTCCTCAAACCTCTGCTTTTTCCTTGAAACCTCCCCTGCAACCTCACTTAACCCAGTCCCCAGCTCTGGGGGACCCTTCTCATGGTGGTATTATCAGACAGCAGAAAAAGGAACCTGACTCACAGGGCCTGCACTGCACCCGAATTTATCCACAGGCTTGTTAGCAGGGAATGCAGGTTCACGTCAGGGCTGTTTTTCCATCCCCTTTTGGGGGTTAATCTCTCCAGGGCAGCAGTTGCTGGAGGAGTCCGTGGCTCTGTCCTGCTGCAGGCAGATGTCTGTCTGATGACAGAAGTGCCCTTCAGGCCTGCCCGTGTGCTCCATCTCATGCCGAGCCGGCCCTGCTGTGCACAGCCCAGGTGGGGACACGGAGCTGGTGCACACACGTGGATGGGACACCCAAAGCCCTGCACGTGAACAAAGTTTCAGCTCCACCTATACAGATGTCTCCATTCCTTTCCCCTCTCCACAATTTTAAAGATAAAGTGAGGAGAAACAATAGGAGCACTGAGTGGGAAATTTCCTTTTAGCTCTGGATATAAAGTGTTGAAAAGTAGCATTTCCCCCACTCAAGTACAGGGGTGAGTTTGGGTGGCAGATACACCTCTGTCTTAGTGAGTGCTGCAGCCTTTAGCAACACAAAGTGCTCCTGCTGATACAACAGGATTTGTAAGCAGGGGAATCATCTACTGCATCAGGAGCAGAGCTCCAGATCGTTCAGCTCCTGTTAACAAAATCACATCAAAGCAGGTGATCAGTCCCTACAATGAAGCCTCACTGAGAGTCCTCCACAGCAGACAGGACAGAGCACTCTGGGCAGAAGCACCAAGAAGAACTCAACCTTGAAGCAGCACTGCTGTCTCTTACAGCTCAGACCATCCCAGCTAAGCAACAGCAGAAGCAAGCACAGGGTCTGCCAGAGCCCTTTACACCTTCATACCTTCATGCCTTCCCACCAGCCCTACCAGCAGCCACTCAGCACAGGTGGGTCTTTAAATTCTCTGCAGCTGGACTTGCCCCATAGCTCTGGGTTTGTGGGTATAGAGTGGAGGAAATCTGAGGGCTGGGGTTTTTAATGAGTGGGTCAGCAGGTTAGTGAAGGTGCTAAGAGGAAGTTTCTTTTAAGTGGGTGTACTCTGTAATCCAGCTCAGAGAAAAAGGCTTGAACTGCTAGAGGTGTAGAGAGAAGCTGCTTTGAGAAGGTAGGGCTTGCCTTTGTTTCAGGCACATCAGGAACTGAAAACATTAGAGGGGCATATCTACTGCTCACAGCTGTGGGATCCCAACTCTGTGGCTGATGTATCCTATCTTCTAGAGAATGGGAGCTTGGGAGGTAAAAGCATTACAGCAGGAGAAGCTGGAGGAATCCCAAACAACTGAATTCTGTGCTGGCACCAGCAAAGAGGATCTGTGCTAGTGAGCAGTATGGGGTCTCCCTTTAGCAATGGGCTCCTCATCAGGAGCCAGGAGCAGCTGCTGGGTGCCCTGGCTGCCTGCTCTTCTGCAGGTGCCTCTAAGGAAAGCTGAGAACCAGGCTCAGCACACTGTGCTAAGTGTGGGGCTGAGCCTGCTGGAAGGGCTCTGTCAGTCAGCAACTGAGTCGTGCCTGCATGAATGACCACAGTCTGAAGCTCTCTATCTGCAACTGCTTGTGATTTTGAACATCTGTCCTTAACAAATAAAACTCTGTGGAGTGTTTTCCCTGTATCACCTTTGAGAAAAAAAAGAACAGATTGAGGCTGAAGCAGCCATGATGGATGCTGAAAGCAGAAGGTGGGTGGGTGCTACGCCCAACCCCAGCCCATGGCAGTGCTGTACCCATACTTTGGGCTGACTGAGCTGGTGAGGCATCTCCCAAAGGAAACGCTTCTTCCTTTGCTTGTTTCTTGCATTCACTGTTTCTTCTCACCTTGTGGCTTTAAGATAAGTAAATGGAACACATCTCACCTTTGATCCTGTGATGGCCAGGAGGAGCACTTACCCATAAAGCTTGTAATTGGAGAGCTGGCTATGTGACAGAGACTTCCCCAGCCCTGGCAAGCAGGGTTTGCAGAGAGAAGCATTTGGTGATGAAGCCTTTGAAGAGGGTTTGTTCCACATGGAAGTCACAGAAGGAACATTCCTGAGGCGGTGAGATTCCTCCTGCTTTTGCATATAGAGCACTTAATATGTTTATTTTGTCTCCTGTATTAAAACACTCTGTCCCTCCCTTATTTATCTTCCCCTCCAGGCTGTTCTGGATCAAGCCAAGTGTGCTCTGGCTGCAAGCTCTGTTACCACAGCCCTGCAGGGACAGGGACAGGCTGTGCTGGAGCCCAAATGGCCATGTGGAGGTGCCTGAGGTCAGCTCAGGTCATGCTGAGAGGGAACTGAAGCCTGTGACAGCAATTAGAAAGAGAAAAGATTAGGTATTTGCAGAAATAGTCCTCATTGAATCCTGGTGTCATGGTCAGAGCTGGAGTTGTCAGTGACAAGGGGGCTCAGAAAGTCACTTTCTCATCTGGACTTCCCACTGAAAAACAGACTTTCCATGTGCACTGCTCCAGCAGACCTCATGTGATACAACATGAGCTCAGCATGGAAGGGAGGGAGGCCTCTGGCTCCTGAAATAGCCCTGACAGGTGCCCTTAATATCCTGGCTCCAGCATGACAGCGCTGAACAGGGCCACTGAGGAGCCTGAAATGGATTTTGAGTCACCGAGTCAAAGCAGATGTAACCCCAGACCTCAGGGTCACTTGTATTTATCCATCTCCTATCAGGAGTTTCTGCTTGGGCAGAAACACACATGTGCCCATGAGCACACAGCTCTGCTGCTGCGTGTAGCGCTGGGCTGCTGTGCGTTCTGTCCTCAGCTGAAGTGTCACTGACCCTCCCCAGTGGGCAACACAGAGCTCCTGGTGGGCTGTCTTCTGCTGCTGCTTGGTGTCTGTGCTTTGTCAGATCACTGATTTCTTACTGGAACTTTGATTTCCCTTCCTTTCAAACTGCCACTAACAACTGCTAGCTTACTGGTTTCATTGCTGTGTCCTCTGCTTGTTTTTTGTCTTGCTACTAGTGATTGAGTACTCTCAAACAAGAGGAAAAATAAATTCAATGACTGCTCTATTTGCAGTATAACTCTGTGCTGGTTCTCCAATAGCACTTCCCCACGGTTGTGCAGCAATTGCATCTTGGTGCATGCAGCTTATTCCTCCTTCAGATCCAATTCCATGCACTGCCAATGGAGGATGGCATTTGGATGGACAGTGGAAACACAAAGGTAAAACTGCACTGTAGGTTGTGCTGGGGTTTTAAGGTTGTCCTCTTAGTGTTGCAAATGGAGAACATCAAGTAAACTTCTTTTGGTGCTTTTGTCTTTTGATTTTCTCTTTAAAGGCATGGAACATTCCCCAGGACTGGCACCAGATGTTGTGGTTGTTTGTTCTAGCTGACAAAAGCTGGGACGCAAATGTCAATGTCTCTTTTCTAACGATCCTGAAAAATATGGAGGGCTTTGGGCACCTTTGGCCCCAGAGCTGCTGGGATTTGCTGAACCTGGAGGGGTGTGGGCATGGATTTGTTGTAGGGTGGCATCACCCAGAGCTGGTACCCCCTGCACCCACTGTCCCTGCATTGCAGGTGGCTGGTAGGGGGAGGACTGAGGTGGCAATGGGTGTTGCAACACAGCATGCATCTAATTCAGCAACACAGTGTGAATCCTTCAGAGGGAAGCTTTTAATAAAAGGTGAGAGGGTAATTCTTCATTTGTAAAATGACATGATGTTCCACAAAGATGAGGGGGAGGGGGGGAAAAAAAGCAATATAACTGAAAACAACACACCCAACCTCAAAACAGTAAATCCAATCAAGCTTTCTTGTTAAACGCGAGCTTTGAAGAACATTGTATTTAATCATTAACAGTGCTGGATCAATATGAATAATCTGAAGCGACTCCGAGCAGCAGGGGCAGGTCATCTTTACAAAGAGATGAATATTGATGTGGTTGCTCTGAGTGCTGCACAGCCCCATGGCACGGTGGCAGAGGACCAGGGCCACTGGGGCAGAGCCTGCAGGCCAAATACATGGGGAATATGCACTGCACGTGCATAGCGGGCTGTTCTCTGCTGTATGAAGACCTGGACTGTGCTGTGGTGCAGGAGAGCCCAAAGCACGGGCTGGTTCCCATTCTTTTTCCTGCTGCTGATGGAGGCATTGCCTGCACACTGCCATCCAGGACTAAGTGATGTCTCTTCCTTCCTTCAGCTAACTTTCCATTGCAAAATGTAAGACCCGGGGCATCAGGCTGATGCTCTCTGCCTGGAATCACTGTAGGCAGAGCAGGGGCAGGCAGTTGCTGCTCTGTGATTCACAGAATCCTTCAACAAGTGGCTGCTGAAGTTGTAGTTCCATTTGCTGTCCTATTTTTTCTTTTTTTTTTTTTTGGCCTGGCCATTTGACAGCAGATATTCATTAGAACAGTTTGTATTTGGACATTTTTGAGAGGCCTGTTGCCTTTGGCTGTGAGTTGCCAATCTGTTTTTTATAACAAATTCTCATGAATTTCCCCCGGATGGAAATGAACATAGGAGCTGGAGGAGGGGGGAAGGTTTCCAGTTTCTGGGAGCGCTTTGCAAGCAACTCAATTAAACAGGCGGCGGTGTTCAGTTAATAACGGATTTTGTCAGAGTTCAGCCAATTAATCTCAAAGGAAAATGAACCATTTTGCAATGCAGCCACTCCAGCACCCTTCTCCATAAAGCTCTTCTGCTGCTCTGCTGTGCCTCACTGCTTGGACGTGTGACACTGGGGGTGTTCACAGCGATGGCAGGGCCCCAAACATTGCTGTCACCAACCCGCAGCCTGCCGCCTTCTTGTCAACGTGCAGGAGGCTGCTCTCCTTTCAAGGCTCTTGTGGCCTTCCAAGGGTTTTCTCCTTGATTCCCTTTCCTCTGCGCAGTTCCTTCCCCTCAAAAGAGAGGAAAACAAACCCATGTTGCCCGATGAAGAGAAAAATTAAAGGAAAAAAATCCCACTCTTCATTATCTTGTGGGTATATGAAGAACGAAACAAACAAAACATGCTGGTCTCTTTTGGAGGATTGAAATGGACTCACTTTCTATGCTGGTTTATGATATTTCCATAGTTTTCAAAATGTTTTACTGCTGCCGTCCAAATTAACCAACTTGTTCCAGCATGAGAAGTCATGTTTGGATTCAAAGAGCATTTCCTGCTATTTGTCTTTGAAAGTGGTATCGGAAATGACAAAGAAAGTTCCTTTGGAGAAATCGTTGACATAAAGAGATTGACGACTCGGAGCCAGTGATCTCATCATATGTCTTCTGTGAAAATAGAGCATTTTGATGGCTTTTCTCCAATTTGCAGTACTTAGCAGCAGTATCGATCCGAGAGGACAAAAAGTAAGAGCAGTGTAAATGATAATCAGGAGCTATTTGAAATGAAGCTTTTCTTGCTTTCTCGCAGCTGAGGACAGAGAGAGAATGCAGCAATCAAAGCGTGTCTCCGTAACAGCTTACAGGTTTATAACATAGAAGTCACAAAAGGAGAACGTTTACAAACTGCATTTTGCTGGTTGCTGAGGCAGGTTTGAAGACTCGTGTCACAGCAGCAGCTCCAATGCATCCCATACACGAAGCCCATAGCAGTGCAGTCAGCAACACGTGAGTTCCTCTGCAGAGCAGCTCATCCCTGAGACATGGGCAGTGGGTGCTCCGTGCTGTCCTGCACACAGTGCAGAGAAAATGCAAAGAGAACTGAAAACAAACCATGTCCGCCTCACATGCATGTGGCACCTGCACCCCAGGCTGGTGAGGTTGGTGAGAAATGGGGCATGGGAAATTATACTTGCTGGTTAAATAAGTGGCTGTTTTTGTGCTCAGCTCCTGTTCGTTGTCTGCGTCCTCGCAGGGAAATGAAGAGCTGTGTTTATACCAAATGGGGTTATTGAAGTATCAGAAAGCACAAATCAATTTGCAAATGAAATTATGTAATACCCCAGGAATCAAAACTGACAAACATAGAGATTTGCTGCTAAATGAATTGCAAGCTAAGATAAAAGGCAGACCATACAATTAGCCAGGTTAATACACTCCCTCAACTCAGGAGCTGCTTCCAGCTCATTGGCACGCTGCTCCACTTCAGAACTAAATAAGCAGCAGAGGGGTTTTGAAATCAATATTGTAGCATGAGCAGCAAAGCAAACTGCAGAAGGCATGTTGCCCTGGGGGATTTTTCCTGCCTTCATACATTGCCCTGCAGCTCCTGTGGGTGTACACCCTGCCCCTGGCTGCAGGAGGACAGAGCTGGTGCCCAAAGCTCTAGAAGAAAAACATGCAAGGGACCAAAGCCCATTCCCAGACAGGCTCTGTACAAGGACGTGACCACTGTGAGGATGCAGCAGCCCCTCAGCAGAGCCCACCCAGTGCCAGGATGGCACGGCTTGTCTTCTCTTGGATCTTGTGTGCATTATTCAAAAGAATCATTTCTGGCCACAGAACGTTGCCTAAGCTGATAACCAAAGGAATGAAAAGATGGAGGGATTAGGAAATGCAGCAAGATAAATTCAGGCTAAAAGCAAGGTGCTGATAATAAAAAGAAAACTGAGCAAGCTTCCTAGGAATGCAGGTGTGCTTCTTACCACTGTGAAGCCAAGCCTGGCTGTCACTGCAGGGCAGGCTTGCTGCTCTCCTGCTGCCCTTACACACCTGGTGCATGAAACACATGGGGGAGCGTGGGCAGGAGGCTGTGTAGCCATTGGGACAGCATCTTCAAGCCTTCAAGTCCATTAACCTCCATCTTTCACCTCCTTCTCCAATAGGAAGAGTCATTTTTTGTCTGAGGAACATGTTCTTTGAAAAATAAGATCCAACTGGGACACATCTGGGTCCATAGACAGCACAGATCAGGCAGTGCAGGCCATGCGTCAGGCCGTGCTCATCCTGAGTGACTGGAACAAGCTGCCCAACATGGGCTCTCAAAACAGGCAGCACCTGGGGCTTCACTCTCCGAGCTCATTTGACATTTTCACACGTTTTGTAGCACTGCTCTGACTGGTGCCACTTGCTCTTCTGTCATCTAATTAACTAATGAGACATATGATGAAGCCATGACATGCACAAGGAATGACAGGGCCACCGAGCGCTGCAGTGTGACGTTCCCTGCGGCGCCCAGCAGAGCAGCAGAAGTAGGGCAGGCTTGCAGAGATAAGGCACTAATGGGTATTGAAGTATGAACACTTCTCAGAGTGAAGAAAACCAGAGCCCCAAAAGAGACTCAAGGAGCTTTAAATTTGCTGCAGGAGGAAACTGCTGCTTCCACTGGGAGCCAGCCTTGGCTGGGCAGTGTGATGGGAGCTTCCCAAAGTCAATAGAGCCCTTGGATCTGAAGGACGTGCTGCAATAAATCCCTTGGAATGTTTCAGTTTTGAGTCAATAAAGCTGTTATATCTAAATTGAGTTATAGGTATCTGATGTTACTCTATTCGGTTTTCATTGCCTTTTGCTTAGGAAACTAAATACCATGATGCATAATAATAATTAAAGATTGGCAGATGAGCAGGAAATCAATCCATGTCTCCTGGGCAGATATTAACTCCCATTCACTTTTTTGTTTGTTTGTTCCTTTTTACAAACATGCAGCCACACTGCCTTACCCACACTGAATTAGCAGAGCTCACTGACGGATGCCCTCACTGATGGAGCATGGCTGGAACTGCTGCTCCCTGGAAGAGCTTCCAGCATCCCCCGTGACCCCTCTGCAAATGAAGTTTGCAGAACAGACTCTCCTCTCTTTCAGAAGCTCTCTCAGTACACAGATGACACTTGCAGCTCTTACAGCCAGAGTGACATGCCTGAGAAAATGAAAAGCCTCTGCTCACGTGGTTTGCAGAGGCAGATTAAAGAAACCTAACCTGTTTTCTTTGAAAGAGGAGACAGGTGGGTAACTTGATTACAGCCTACAAATGCCGTCTCAGAAAAAGCTTTGTGTTGATGAGAGGGGCTTCAGTAAGTAACTGAAAACACAGGTAGATCCAGAACCTGGAAACTGAAATCAGGCAACTTCAGAGTGGGAAGCAGGGTGAGTAATTACACAGCAGAATGGCATTTGTGGGGATAAGTGATTCACCATAATAGCAGGATGGATGTCTTTCCAAAAGATGGCTGTGACTGAAGCAGGAGACTTGTGCCAAAAGGGAAACACGTGCAATTATCTCAGGGATGGTAACTAAGCATTAACCTTGATAAAAGCATGAATAATGAGAAAAGATTTGGGATTTCTAAAGGCACTGTGAGGAGCACACGAGAACTTCCACAAGGCTGGGCTAGGGGGTCACCTGTAGGTGACTTGCTGGGGCTGGGCACTCGAGCACTGCCTGCCACAACCCTTCAAGGAGAGGCAGGAGCAGATTTTTGGTTTGGATAAAAGCACCATGAGATGTGATTGCAGATCCAGTGATTGCAGCTTCATCCAAGGGATGCCTGCTGGCTTCCAAAGGCAACAGCCTTCCTGCCAACAAAACTGCCAGATGTCCATTCAGAAATTGTTTGGATTTTTAAGTGTGTAAGAGACATTTTTGCCTAAGTGTCTCTTTATCTGTATTCTTCCTGCATGAAAACACAACAGATAGGTAAGATCAAGAGATTTCCAATCCAAGAAGAGCACTGGAAGCACAGCACAGAAACAACAGTCTGCAGGGGCTCACGGCTACTAGTTGATCATGATGGCCATTGCAGGGGAGAAATGCTCCTGCTTCTTGAGAACTGACAAGGAGGTTTGAGAGGAGAAGATGCAGATCCCAAACTTTAGGTAGTGTCAAAGGAAAACAAAGCTGGTAGAGAAGTGCCGCATGCCAGAATATTTCCTGCCACCCTCAAAGACTGGAGCTTCTGCAGTACAGAATACCTTGCAGCATAGACAGATGATGGATGACAGCCTCAGAGGTCAGATGCTCTCACTGAGTTTGGCTGTGTTGTCACCAAGAGGAACACACAGTGTCCCTGCAGGTGCCTTGCACTTCAGTGATGTTCCAGCACAGCCTGCCCACCTGTGAATGGGTTGGGGGAGAGCCTGGGAGACTTTTTAGCAAAACACAGCCCTGACACACAGGAGGTATTTGGGAACTCTTGCAAATCCTTTCTAAATCATTAAATTTTTTAAACCTGATTAATATTATACTAATACTTTGAGATCAAGCATGACTTAAATCTTGGGCAGCAATGGGGGAAGGTCATGCTGCAAGTGGAAAACCAGCTGCAAGGAGCTGGAGGCGCCTCAAGCAGAATTAAACTTGAGCACCATCAGTGCCGCAGCGTTGCTCCCTGTGTGTCCATGTGTTCGTTTATGGTCCCAATGCCACTGTCAGAGCAGGTGCAAAGGAAAAGAAGAAAAAGAAACAAAATTAAAGTAGCCCTCCATAACAATCCACTCATAACCAAAGCCCCTTTGTGTGCTGGTTAAGTAAGAATTTATTCTTCCTTTCTGCAGAACCTCTCTGGTGCTCGGGGGCTAATTGCTTTGTGTTCATCCCAGATCCTGGACTGCATCCCAGCAGGCTCTGTGGCAGCCAAATCCTGATCTGTTTTTCCTCTCTACTCCTTGCAGAGTGACAGGACTTGTTGGCGCTCGCGTGGTTTCCTACAGTTGTCTCCATGCTGTGACAAGGGAGCCTTGTGCTGCCGGGTTTCCTCCCAGTGAGGAGCCAGGGCTGGTGGGATGCTGTGCTGAGCTGGGGAGCCATGAGGAGAGCTGGGAGCATTGCTGCACCCTGCCTGCCTTGCCACCATACAGAGGACCATGGCTTTACCCAAAGAAATGTAGTCACAGTGAGTGACTCCTGGCTGCTGTGCAGAACCTCAAGCACACCCCCAGCATGCATATTTATGATCCCAATTATCACCAAACAAAAAACACAGGTTGCTGTGTAAATAACTGATTTTTAATCTAAATCGCCCAGCTTACATACCTCACCCAGCCCTGCTCAGCAGAACAGCTGGTGTTTACCAACTTCTCATTGCTTTTCCAAGCAACGTGGAAAGACGCTGTCTGCAGAGTAACAGCTGCCCCTGAGATAAGGAGAGCTCAGGTTTGCCTCTGTCCCAGACACTGCTCCCTCACATCCTGACGAGCCCTGGCAGCAGGGTGTGCCCAGCAGCACTTCTCTGCTGACATCTGGGGCTAATGAATGATGCCCTACCCAGCTGCACAGTGAGCACGGGCCTCCAGCAGAGCCCTCTGAGCTGCTGTGTGCTCCCTGCAAGGCTGCAGGAGGGTCAGCTGGGGTTGGTTATTTTGGTTAGGGTTAAGGTCGGGGTTAGGGGGCAAGTGCAGAGCCTTGGGAGGGGAGAGATGGCTCCTACCCACGTCACTCAAGTTCAGACTTCCCTCCCAAGCAGCAGCACTCCCCCACCCAACTGTTGGACCCTGACATACTCAGAGGTTTTCTACCCCTTGACTGTCCCAGGAGGACCTGAGGTCTGCAGTGGGTGAATACTGTGTCTGGTACAGCTGGGGATAGGAAGGTCTCTCCACCTAGCACAGGCAGTGAGGATTTGCAGTACTGTGCGATGAGGGAATGCTGAAAGGTGCCTGCTCGTAGTGGCTATTACTGCTGGGTGTTCTATTTCTGCAAGAAAGAGTAGTTTCCAAGTAATCCAAATAACTCTAGCTATCATTATGCTTCTGTCCATATCTATATTTGCAGTTACAAATACTTCCTTTTTTCCTAGTGCCTCTGGAGGCTAACATCGGAGCTACGATGAGCCAGGAATTATTCTTATCATGGTATTTCCACTGCTCAAGAATGAGCATATGTTAAAGAAATCCAGTCCCTCTTTATTCCAGGATTTGAATGGCCCCCTGAGGCACCCAACAGCCAGATTTGGCTTTACGTGGGCTTGCATGGTGGCTGGCAGTGCTGATGCTGGCGGTTCCTTCAGTAGCACTCACTGAATGTGAGGATGTGAGAAGACTTTATCTACCCTTTCCCCTAATTTTTCCTCTGTCTGCCCATAATGACATTCATGCTGATGGAGGAGGGCTGGGCACTGGTGACCGGTGTCTATAGGATGGACATTGAAAGCCCAGCTCCTCCGCCACAGCTCTGATCTGCCTCAGTGTCCTGCAGCACCTTGGGTTGCACTCCTCCTGCACGATCACTGTGCTCTGCACGCACACAGGGCTTCTCCTTGGTGTGCCTAAAAGACAGCCAACTCCCACACCCTGTGTCCCAGGGTGATGGATGTCATGCCAACACACCCAGGAGGAGCAGAGGATGATAACCCCCAGCCCAGCTGCTCCAGGACCTGATCAGGCGAGGTCACCTCTTCTGCCGTAAAGACCCCAAAGCATCTAATTCTCCTTGGCACTTCTCTCCAGGCAAGGAGAATTCTCCTCTGTGGCTTCAGACGCAGGAGCTGGTAAGCACCAAGTTTCACGGTGTTGTTATGATGTTTAATCAGTACTTGCTACCTTGACCTCTCATCTCACCAGGAAAACAGAGCTGCTGTGTCAGCATGAGTGACCAGTTTTGTGCAGAAGAGAGCTGGTGGATGAAGGAGAGGGAAAATGGTGTTTTATGGGATGTTCTCAAGGAGTGAGTCTCCCTTACCCCCAGGCACCACAGAATCATTTGCTGTGATTTAAAGAGCACACATTTGGTTAAAAACAGTGGGCCAGACCTACAATCCCTACATGTTTGATTCCATGGAGGTTAGCTGGTTTAGATCAGCTGAAACACAGACCCTCTATGTTTAAACAAAGCCCTTATTTTTTCACTGGTGCTCAACAGAAAGTGACCTGCCTTTAGTGTAGATCTGTGAGGCCATGGCCCCATGCAGCTGTGCCCCCATGCACAGTTCCTGTCCCACAGTGCTGCACTGCTCAATGTGCCGGCAGCTGAAGCCCTGGGGAAGTAGGACCACAGAGGGTGCTGGGCCAGCAGCCTCGTGGTGACCTCGGGCATCAGTTCAGGGTCCACAAAGCCAGTGCTGAGCACCAGATGTGTGCACAGCTGGGCTGCATGCAGCTGTGCAGATTTTGGCCTCTCTGGGTGAGCACCGGGCACCTGATGTGAGCCCATGGAACGAGCCAAAGGGATTCCTTGCACTGCCTCCCCCAAAACCTCACTGTATTTCACATGGAACAGAGATTTACCTCTTCTGAGCATAGGGCTGAGGTTCTTCAATGGCAGGAACATATGATAAAGAAGCCGTATATTCACTGCCCCAGTGACAGATGCTCACAGAGTTTGAAAGGGGAAAATGAAATCAGCGTTTTCAAAGTGCAGCGAGGAAATAAATGTCCTGCGTTCAGCATTTACAAGCAGCGGACCACGTAAGTCAGACGGGGTGCCTTGCAAGAGGCCCCTTTGTGAAGCCCCAGCGGGCTGCCAGCCTTCGGTCCGAGCTGCAATCGCGGGGCTCGGTTGCTCCCTGGCGGTGAGCGGCCGCCTCGCTGCCTCCTGGCTGCCTTCCCCTCCCCGCCCCGAACGCTGCGTTTTCCCGTCCCTATCCCTGCCTCCTGCTGTGGGAGGGCGGCTGTGCTTTGTATCACAGTGCGGGGCACAGACCCGCATGGAGCAGACAGCACAGAAAACAGCTAGGATAAATAAAGAGCTACTATTCCAATTAATACACGCTCGGGTCAGAGTCCCAGGTGGGGACGGGCAGCACCTTGTTATCATCCCCATCACACACAACTGCACTCCTGCTCCAGCACCAGCTGCTGGGGCCTCATCCTGCCCTGCTCTGCCTGCAGTGCCATGCACACATAAATGTGGGCAGGGCCTCAAGTCCCTCATGCTGGTGGCAGGACCTCTGCTGATTGCTGCTTCTGGAGAACACGTGGATCATGAGCATCTCATGGTGACACGTCCATTTGATCAGACAACGTGGCCTCCTTCACTCAGCCACCTGGCCCGGTACGTGGCACAGCCTGGCACGTCCACGGGTCGCTGCAGGGCTCTGGAGATGTTGGCCAGCTTGGCACCAATGAGGCCCTGCAACTCCACATCTCCCAGCTCAATGGCTGCAGCGAGGGCCAGGAGGAAGTAGGCTGCTGCGTCCTGTTCATCCTAACCATAAAGAACAGAGTGTTAGGAAGTAGTTTAATGTGAGGTCATAGGGTGCAAGGATGCTGCAGAAGAGCCCAGTGGTTCTCCAATGGCAGGAATGTATGATAAAGAAGCCATATATTCACTGCCCCAATGACAGATGATCACAGAGTTTGAAAGGGGAAGAGACAGAACCCGATGACGCCTGAGTGTCGTGGGCTTCAATTGAGTGAAACGGGCTCTGCACAGCCAGTGCAAAGGGTCAGCACATTTCTTCCCACACTGCCTCTCAAAGCCTGGAGAAGCCAGCATTGTGTGTACTTATTCTAAAGCTGCCTACAAGGGTGGCTGCTCTGCTGGCAGATGTGGTTTTCCACCTCCAGCCCCCTGTCATAGAATCCTAGAATGACTTGGGTTGGGAGGGACCTTAAAGCCCATCCACTTCCAACCGCTGCTGTGGGCTGGTTGTCTCTCACCTGATCAGGCTTTGCAGGGTCCCATCCCACCTGGCCCTGAGCACGTCCAGGGATGGAGCACTCACAGCTCTGGGCAGCAGTGCCAGTGCCTCGCTGCCCTTTGGGTAAAGAATTTCTTCCTAACTCTAACCTGAATTTCCCCTCTTATAAAGTGATTTCCCCTTGTCCTATCACTGTTAGACCAAGATCAAGATCTGAAAGCTCAAAGCAGCACCACAGAAAGCAGCTTCCTACCTTCAGCTTGTGCAGGGTCAGGTTGCCAAGGTGGCAATACACCTTGCAGTAGTACAGGGCTTCTCCAGAGCACTGCAGCATGGGGGGATGCAGGGCAAGTGTCTTCAGGTAGCAATCTTCAGCCATCTCATACATCTGCAGAAAATAGTAGACTGTAGCCAGGCGGTGGAATGCAACCAGCTCTTGCAATTGATCTCCTAGAAAAGAGTTGCTGATATAGTCAGCCTGCAGCATGCTCACAAATCATTCCCAGCCCAGCACACCGAGCTGCATTTGATCAACAGCCCTGGGGCATAGATCTCTTCATAAGGAGACACTATGGTTGAAAACAGTCCAAAGAAAACAAAGCCAAGGGCAGGGCTGCTGATACCAATGCAAGACAAGTTGCCCAGGGAGTGTATCATTCAAAAAGGGGATTTCTTGGTGCTGGAAAGTGTTATGACAAGACTGGTTTCATCTCAGACATTTATGCTGGCATAATGCTGGCCATTAGACCTACTTCTGCAGTGGAAAGAGGGTTTATTGGGTTTATTGGAACAGCTAGGGCAAAGAGGAACTGTTGAGTCTCATGCCTTCATCAGACTTCCTGTGCTCTGGTGTAGCAATAGCCCTCTGCCCAGCAGTGCCCCCACTCCTGTGGGACTGTCACACAGCTTAAAAAGGGAAGTGGCCTTAAAGAGATGTTACCCTTAGGATAAGAATAGATCCAGAGCACTTATGAAAGCAGGAGTATCTTCCCTGCATGTGCATGCTGTCTTACCCAACAGCCAGCCCGCTTTGCCAGCAGCTCCGTGTACCCTTGGGTTTGCATCACTCACCCACCCTGATGCTCAGCCTGGCTGCCAGCGTGGCAAACTCCAGCGCCTTCTCATAGCCCTGCAGCCCGATCTGCAGCTCCGTCAGCTTATTGAACAGCCGCAGCTCTGTCTCAATGGCCTGCAGCTTCCTGGCCAAGGGCACTGCACCACCCTGGTAAGAGAACAGTGAGTCTGGTGTGTTCCTGGAGGTATGATTACAGCACTGCCCACAGAAGGGTAGAAGTGCAGCAAGAGATGAATTGAGCCCTTGGCAAGGCAGGCAGACAGTGGGGTGGCTGGGTTCTGGGCATCCCAGTTCTAACCCTTAACATGAGTTCGACATCCCAGAGTATGGTCCTCAAAAGCTGAGCCTCTCATCTCTTCCTTTCCTTAAGTGCATGAAATTCTGTCTCTGAGCACATACCCAGAATGACCATCCCACATCTGAAGCTGCCAGGATTGGTAATGCACAACCCTGCTCCCACCCTGCAGAATGACCTCTGGGGAGATCTGCAGCTATTGCAAAATGGGTGCTCTGAGATGCCTCCTAGCAAAGTTTACGCAGATGCACACTCAGAATTCTGATGATTCTCTCCACCTTCCACCCCATCCCTCCATCGTGGCCACACAGTGCTGCAGTTCCCCATGGTCGTCACCTAGAAGGGACATAAGGAACATGCTCAGAGGGGTCAGTACCCTGTAAAACTCCACTGCTCGATCTCTGTGCCGGCTGCCATTAAAAAAGTTATCGCCTGCTTTTTCATAGAGATCCATGGCCAAGGAGAAGTTCTCAGCTTTCAGAGCAGTCTCAATAGCTGCCTAGAAGGAAAAGGAACTGGAGTGAGACTTGGAAAGGGACATTCACGCACATTTTAGAGCGATGAAGTAAACCACATCATCCTGCACTTGAACCTCAATGCTCCAAACAGCACAGACACAGGTTGGCAAGGTGTGTGAGACTGTCATGCTGCATTTGTAAGCAACATTTGAGTGTGGAGCCAAGAGCTATACGTGTCCCTGTGCAGGGTCAGAGTGCCAGACTGACCAGCTGGGGCATCCCATGAAATCAGGATGAGAGTCAGGGCAGCCACAGCCTGCCTGCTCTGTCATTACAGTGGTGGAGGCAATGTTGAGACTGGCAAGGTGAAGAGATACCAGGACAGGGAAAAGGTAGAGCCAGTGGGATGGGAATGATGGCAGGTATACGAGCTTCTGGGAAGAACAGATATTTGTGCCAATTGTACACCCTGCCATGATGCCATCCTCCAGCCAGAGAATACCCTTTCCATCATTACAATCTGTCAGTGCCACTGACCATGATAGCTCAGTTGCACAGTCACCAGTTCAGTACTGCCTCCAGGGTAACAGAGTGAGGACCCAAAGCATCCCTTATGTGTGCTCAGACTGGTGATTTTCTGGACCCCAGTTCAGTGCAATGCCAGCAGACCCAGCCAGCCTTCTGCTCAGCTTTCTTTGGGCATGTGGAAGGATTTTGTATCTTTTAATAGAAACTGCTCTTTGAATGATAGAGCTCTAAAATTTTTGTGGAAGCTTTTCCTCTTTGCAGCTCATCTGATAGAATAATGTTGCAGATGGAAAGAAGCTAGTAGCCTTCTGCTCCAAGAAGTCTTCAAGCACTTCCCTGGCACCTCAACCCTCATCTATGTGCATTTCAATGGGAACTCATCACCCTCTTTCTTTGACACCCTCTCATCACTTTCTGTCCCAATGAATTCACAAACTTTCACCCAAGAATCCTCTAAAACCTGTGTATGAAAGGAAAGTTAGGACATTTAATGCCAGATAGTGCACGAATGCTAAGGCAGCAGCTCCTCCTTCCAGAAGCAGGTGTCCTATGCTCATGAGAAGAACTTTCCCTTCCAAGTTTTTGAGCCCCAAATGGCTCCTGCTGAGCCACACAGTTGTGATGGGAATGCAGCACCATTGGTGCTGGGAATGGGATTACTCCAGACACCTCTCTCATACCTGAAAGTACATTTCCACCAGCTCGTCTTCCTGCATGAGATAGTACAGCCTTCCTGCCTGCAGCCAGGCCTCTGCTGCCTTGCCTGTCTCCTCAAGGTCAATGAAGATCCTCAGACTCTGTTTGGTGCAGTCCAGCGACTGTCTCAAAGCCCTGTGGTGGTAACAGGTAAGAAAACACTACAGAGGAATCACAGGATGACAGCAACCAGCTGCAGAGCTGCCACCACACCTTCACTTCCCAGCCAACGTCTGCCACCCAGAACCAAATCTGTGACTGTTGTTTGTCCCTTGGTGCTGGCAGAAGGACAGTTCTGTGCCACACATGCAAGGCCAGCTGTCTCCTTCTCAAGCCCAATGCCATTAGAGGACAAAGGGCAGGCAGCAGGATGAGGTGTTAGGTTGGACATGCTGCTTGCAGAAGGTGGCTGTGGCCAGGGGTGGGGGCAGTGCCCAGGGTATGTTTGCTAGCTTGGTATCTTGCTTGAAACTGTGCTCCAGCTGTCCTTCCAGGGACCTGGGTGCTTTGGAACTGAAATAGCATTGCTCACATGACAGGCGTCTGCTTCCTAAATTCCTTCCCTCTGAACTCACAGTGACCCAGAGTGGGAAGGTGAACGTCCAGTTAGGGACAGCCCCTGCCCACTTATCCTTCTGGGACACAGGGGCCAGCCCTCCACTGTTTGACATGTCTGCCTCGAAAAACTGAAGAAAACCTGTGATTAATCCACATCTTCTTCTTCCCTTCTGCCTAAACTAATCCATCACCTGCATGTGTCAAACAGGAGATTAAAAGGTGAGCTGATACGAGGTCTGAAGTGTATTCTTGGGGAAAATATTCTAGTAGCAATAGGAAAGGCAAGCTCAGTGGCTGGAGGCTGAAGCCAGGGTTATTTAAATAACAGATAAGGAGTCTATTTTTACTAGTGAGAGGTGATTAATCACTGGGATAAGCCTCCAAAGGAAGTGATGAATTCCCTGTCACTAGGTCCCCTCTGAAGAAGGCTGGATGTCTCTCTGGAAAGCTATGTTTGGCCATCCCCCAGTTTTATCCCAGCTAGCAGCACAGCATTTGCTGGCTGTCCCTGCGATCTGGCTGACATTGAGCTCTTCCTGCAGAGCACAGGGAAGCTCCCAGATCTCAGCCACTCACCACCCACCACCTGCGAGCACCCCACCTCCCTGCAGGGACTCTGCTGTGAACACCATGGAAAAGCCACTGCTCTTGCATGGATGAGCGGAGACCCCTCTCTAACAGCATCTGCACAGGAAACAGCCATGCTCAGGACTTACTCAGGGGTGCCCAAAGCCTGATAGAGTTGGCTGAGGGTCTGCTGGACATTGCCTTCTAGCTCTCTGTCCTGGAGTTTCTGTGCCAAGGAGACCCGGTGCTCATGGTAGGTAATGCAGGCCTGGAGGCTGGGGCACACTTGGCTGTAGAAATGGCAGAGTGCCTCAGTGACATGAAGCTGACCTGCATGGTAGAGGGAAGGGAAAGAGACAGCTCAAAGGGCTGTGTTGGGGATCTGATGGAGTTCTGCACTGAGGCGAGCACTGCCCCATCCCTGCCAGAAAAGCTGTACTCACTCCTCACGTTGTGCCACTTCAGGGCAAAAACCAGCGCAAGTTCATAACAGAGTTTGCCATCTTCCATCTTCCGCCTGCTGACCATGGCCTGTGCCAGCCACAGCAGCACATGCACCGACTCCAGCTCCAGCTCCTCGCTGCCCTGCAGCTCAGCATACAGCTGGGCAGCCCGCAGCAGGTAGAGCTCAGACAGCTGACTCGCCCCACACGACTGGCTCAGCCGCCCCAGGTTGGCCAGGGCGATAGCCTGATTCCTCTTGTTCCCAGTCTCCTTGGCTTTGTGCAGTGCCCGGATGTAGTTCTCTGTGGCCTCCTGCACCTGCCCTGCTCCTCTGAGGGCAATGGCGAGGAGGTTGTGCACCGCTCCACCTTGAGTCACACTGTCTGTCCCATGCAGGGAATGTAGGAGCTGCCCCATGATGTCTGCGGCCAGGCCTGGTTGGCTGCTCAGAAGGTACATCCACCCCAAAGAGAGGGAGGACTCAAAAGCCTCCTCCTCGCCTATCAGCCTGCTGAAAACCACAGCCTGGGCTGCATAGCACACCGCCCCGTCCAGCACACCGTGCTGGAAGTACATCCGGGACAAAACAGTGCACAGAGTCCTCTGGGTGGTCACTGCTCTGCTCTCACAGGAGAAGTGCAGTGCTTGCTTGAGGTAGGAACACACCAAGGCTGGGATGCTGCTCCTCTCCAGCTGGCTTCCCAGGAGCTTGGACACATTTTGGAGGATGAAGCCAGCTTTCCAAATGGGCGTTGGTGCCCCTTTGATGCCACTGGGAACAAAAGACCTGGCAGATGCCAGTGCAATGTTTGGCAAGTACTTCTTGTCATACAGATAGCTCAGGATGGGGGTGGCATCCAGCGGCACAGCACTAGCGTCCAGGCTGAGTGAAGTGGTGCAGAGACATTGAAGGTGTTCAATAAAGGGCAGTACTTCGTCATTTTTTCCCAGCTGGAGGAAGAGCTTGACGATAAGGAAGCAGACCCGTGCTTCCAGAGGAGTGTTCCCCACAGCAATGGCCTCCCTCAGAACGTACATCATGACCCTCAGCTCGTGCTCAGAGCTGAAGGAGCGGCCGGGCAAGCAAACAAGCAAGGCCACCATTTTTCCCAGCAAGGAGAAGAACTTGCTCTTCATGTTCTGTTTCAGGTAGATGGAAGCAAGGTTCACGTGCAAGGCAGCCAGCAGGGGCAGGTCCCCAAGGCCCCTGCCCAGGGTGCTCATGGCTTCCTCAAAATAGACTCGAGCCTGGGAGAACTTGACTTTTTTCATACAGAGCTTACCCAAGAGGAAACAGAGCCTGACATGGGCCCAAACTGAATGAGTCCTCTTGGCCCAGTTCCTGGATGTCTCAAGGTACAAGACCAGTTCATCCTCATCAGAGAAACCATAAAAAGTGGAGTTGAGAAAGGAGAAACTGAGATCATAGAGGCTTTGATAACAGAGCATATAACTGTCTTGGTTAAGGAAGGTCAGTATGGGTTCAAAGACATCAGCATCTTCCATGTGTCCAGCATTCAGGTCAATGAAGAACTTGGGATCATCAAAATCATTCAGCTTGTCCAGGAGAACATCTTCCCATGTAGCAGGGGCTGACTCACTCCCTGGGCTGGACTGCTCCGAGGTGCTAGCTGTGACTAAGCTGTTTATCTCCTCCCAGGACTGGAGCAACTGGGTGTCCTTACAGCCATGGAGAACAGCCTCTGGAAGGAGATAGGAAAACTACAGTGGGACACTTCTCCGTGTCAGAATTCACTCTCTGGCATCACTGTAAAGACATTCTCCATACACTCACCTGATGGCGCTTTCGGGAACATGGCTGTGGGTTCAAAACCATCTACATAAAGAGACAAAACAAACAGCCCATAGGCTTGATTAGTGTCAGTGTGCAGACACAGCACTCAAACCTGCCCCAGACCCATGTCTCAGAGAGCAGGGTCACTTCTGGCCACAGACACCACATGAAGCTGCAGTTTTAGCCCCTTTATATTCTGGAGTTTGGCTTAGTGCACAATCATGGAGAAAAGGCAGGAAATAGAGCTGTGCTTTCCACGGGAGCAGTGGAGCTAAGTAAGGAGAGGGAACTCACCCAGGCGGTACACAGAAGTGATGTCAGTGCGTGCCAGCTCTCCAAGGAGGGTGACAAAGTGCTGCTCACCACCATTGCAGGGGATGCGCAGGAGGGGCAAGTTTTCTTCTTCGCTCAGAAACACCAATCCCTTTTCTCTAGGTTAAGGTGTGTAATATGGAAAAACAGTCAGTGTCTCTGCTGTTCTGTAGTGTTAGAGAAAATTGCCTGAGATTTATCTTGAGTGAACCTGACCCAGGAAAGCCCAACAGAAGCAGACAGACCTAGCAACAGCTTAAGAACTCCTTAAGAACTCCATTCTTCCATATGTAGTCTTGGAAGAAAAGCCTTTTTGGATGGGTATTGAACTGGAGGTGTCTTTAAGCCAGCAGCAAAGACAGCTGTTGTGTCCTAAGAGTGCAGTTGCCAGCCATGCTCCTCAGATAGCCCTTGTCCCTGTCCCTAGCCTGGCATTCAGTTCTGTTCAGAGAGGAACTGTGCCAGTAGCTGCACCCCACAGAAGGCAAGGGGGCAGAAGGAAGCAAAGAAAAATTCTGTTTTCTGAGCAATTATCAGAGCCCCCATCCTTGCCAGACTCACAGCCCCTCAGAGAAAAGCTACTAAGACAAGAACATTTCTGATTGAGACTGTGAAGCCAGCTCATCTGGTACATAGATGTCCTGGGCTGCCTTATCCAGCTCTAACCCAGAGCCAGACCTTTTTCCTCTCCAAGAATCACCTGAAGCAAGTGAAATATGATGGCTTTGTCTGGGCAGAGACTCCTGCAGCCTGTTGGCAGAACAGCCTGGGTGAGGCTTCTGGACAGACCTCACGTGGATCCTCTACAAAGTCTTTGCAAAGCAAACTACCTGCCCTGGACTCTCATAGCCTCGAGCTGGGACTCGGAGTTGACCCATCTTTTCCACCCAACTTGAAATTCAGATAGCAACAGTAAACTTACAGAGATTCACAAGCCTCAGCATTTACGGATTGCACTGGGACAAAGCCGATGTTCCCATTGCTTAAAGATCTGCCCACAAACCACGGGAGTCCTGGGAGGAGGAAGCCAATGACTTCTATGCTGTCTCCCTTGGAGAAACTCAGTTCATCCCATGCTGCTCCTCTGTGATCCACTGTGGCTGTGCACTTGCCTTTGACTGGGAAACAAAAGCAAACAATGGCATTTCATTGTGAGGATCACTGTTAAAACTTCCTTGCTCGAAAAGACTTAGGTGAAAAGAGCATGATGTCATCTTGAGAAGACTGCTTCTCTGTTCCCCAAGATTTGTTGTGCTCTCAGGCTCAGACCTCTACAGTTTCTTCTTGAGAAAAAATATTTTGATAAAATATACAGAAGGCATAGGTAAAACCCCACAAAGCCAAAGAGTGAAACCTCTGGGAGCTGCACTAGTGAAGGCAGCTGGAAAAATGAAGTTGCTGTAGTTTCACAGGAGATGGACTGTCAACTTTCTGCTAGGAGTGAAATCCTTAACAGTGCAAATGTATAGGAGAATCTGAGGATGCAATACTCCAGTGCAGCACCTCACAACGTGGTGCCATTGTCAGATCAAGAGATGGGCCCTTTGCATTTCGGACCAAACCCAGGTCTTTATGAGCCATGTCCATCCCTGGGAAGGGCAGCCACCCTACATGGTTATCACTCACCAATCGGCTGAGAGGTTGACTCACTGATCTCCTTGGAGATGCCAAAACTCATGGCGTAATTCCTCAGGAACCACCTGTAAGGTAAAAGGGAACCTTGCTGATCCTCTCCAAGCAGCCTTCAAGCCACTCCCAGGGATGGTCTCAAACAAGCAGAGCAGATGGAAAGTACTGCCAGTCCAGCCATGCCTTGCCATGGTGGTATGGGGCATGGAGGGCAGCTCACAACTCCCATGTGCAGCTTCACACCTTGTGGAAAGTGTAGGATGATTTTGCCAGCCCATAAGGAGGATTTCACCAGTAAAAGTATAAGATCTGTGCATATCTTCATGACTCAGCAAGGTGTGAAACATCAGGCCACATTTTGACCGGCATTAAGATTCAGGATGTTTTTTAGTTATCACAAGTAATCCTGTGTATGACCTAAATCAATACTATACAAGAATGGCACCTGAACTAAGTCCTTGCTCTACCCCAATAACAGAACCTGAACTGGTTCCGGTCATCTCAATGCATAGTGCATATTCTCAAGGTTATAGGGCTCTTGCCCGATGCCAGAGGTAAGAGCAGCTCCTCTGTTGTCCTGATTTGGTGCTAGCTGTGAGTCGGGAATGGATGCTTGGCTTGAGCACCATTGATTGCCTGTCTTACTACTTCTACTTACTGGTAGAATGGGTGAGGTACTGGCTCTAGGGCAGTCACAGGCACCAGGCCTCGTTGGCCTGTCAGCAAGGACATCCCTTCCCATTTGGAATCCTCTCCAATGTTCTTCACATGGACCAGCTCATTCCTGCAGAACTGCAGGCCTTCCTCTCCCTCCCTTTCTGGCTGGCATGCACCAGGCACTGCTCTGGAAAAAAAGTGACCTGCGGATAGAAAGAGTCATGGCCAGGTCAGTGGCATTGGTGCAAGGCAGAGCCCAGAAGAGGGCTACACCACAGCCCTGCAATCCCTCCTCACCTTCCTGGAGCAGCAGACCCAGATATATGGTGGCCAAGCGATTTTCATCCATGGACACTCTGATCTCCGTGTCCTCCACCAGTGCACAGTTCAGCCAGTACTCCTGCTCAAAGAGAAGCTGCTCCAAGCAGCGGCCTACATAGCCTAAAAACAGAGGGGAAGCAGCATCAGCACCCTGCTTTGCTGGGCAGCACAAGCTGCTCTTCGGGTGTCTCCCAGTCTGCCATTTGCAGCAGAGGTGCAATAGAGGAATTACCCAAAATACAACCTCCCAAATCTTTATCACTGTTCCAGAGAGTGGTTTTGTGAATCTGTGCATGAATACCAAGGCCCTTTGATTAACATTCCTTTCACTTTAAGCTCTTCTCTCTGTTAAACTGCGTTTATTTGTTGTCACAGAATACCTTCTCCAAAAAGGCTCTTCACACTTTTTTTTTTGTATCCACCCCACCTTGAAAACATTACCTAAAGTTAAATACGTGGAAAACTTCCAGACTTCTTCCAGGGTTTTGAAGGTGAGAAGGAACCGATCTTCCTGTGCCTGTATGCACAGCAGCCTGGCTGATAGCTCCTACATGGAGACAAAGCAAGACTGAAGGGCTGGGAGTTGAACATGGGGTCTCCTTTGGCAGTGTGGCAAGAAAATCAGACGCCAGGGTGTAGAAGCACATGCTGGGGAACTTCCCAGTGGGTTGGATGTTCCATGCCATCAGGCCAGGAGTCCCCCTGTGCCGTGCTCTTCTCCTACCTTGAACAGAGCACAGACATGTCTGTCGTCACTCTCCAAGGCCCACAGCTTCCTTCTGGCTGCTTCCTGCAGCTGGGCATTGGGGCACCGTGAGGAGCGGCTCTCAATGGAGAAGAAGAGTGAGATCTCTTGAAAAGGAAATGTACAGGGTTAGAGGGGAGGAGGAACTCCATGCAATACATCAGCATCATCAGGGCTCAGCCTGAGGTAGCGTGAACCAATCCCATCCTCCTCATCCAGACACATGGATGAGGAACTCAAGGGGTGACTGTGCTTGGTTAGCACAGTGCTAGGCTGCTTTAAGTTGCTGGAGATATTGGTGATGCTGAAGGCAGCACCTTACCTGGCGGAAAGCCCTCCCCAGCTGCCAGCAGCACTGAGGAGGGCTCTGGGGAGCCTTCTGCTGCCTCAGCTGGGCTGCTTGGCTCTGACGCTCCTGCCTTGCCTACACAGGAACACAGAAAAGCCACTGTCAAGTTTTGTGGTGGAATCTTGGACATTGTGCCTAAACACAACACCTGAAAGCAAAGTCCATGGGCCATGCTGCATGTCTGGCTGGGGAGCTGCATGAATCCAGCATCACCCTAAAATGATGCTTGGGGCTGGATGCAACATTACTGTGTGCTACCTACATGATAGCTGTGAGCTTGCTCCTTCCCAGAGATGGAGTGGCCTTGAGGTAAGGACTTTCCCTCCTTGCTCTAGGGACAGGTCCTCCCAGGGCAGATCTGGTGATCCCATGGCAGAGAGGTTTTTTTGAAGATCTCCCACAGCCAAGAACTTTCAGACTCTGCTCATCAGTCTGACAGTCAAAATGTATTTTCTCTCCTGCCTGCTCTGGTTGGTATCTGAAATCCAAGCTGCTTTCTCTCTGCTTCACACATCATCAACTATTGCCACAGACGATTCAGGAGAGGAAACTTTAGCTGATATTTATGTTAATGATGACTGTGGCACGTAAAAATCCATCTCACTCTTCCACAGCTGTATTGGCTGTGGAGGGGTAACAAGATTGAAAAGCAGTTATTGTCAGCAATCAGATAGAGCTCACTAGACAAACATACCCAGAGATCTGAACTGGGCAGTGGTTAGTGGGCAATACTGGAGGTAGGGGGACAGTTGGATTAGATGATCTTAGAGGTCTTTTTCAATCTTAATGATTCTATGATTCTATCTGGAGCTGGAACAGTGGTTCTATCTGGAGCAGTGACTTTGCTAAATCACTTTTGTCACCATATTCTATAGTTTTTATTATTTAGCCAGCTTTGCTAGGCAGTCAAATAAACTGTTATTTCCACAATAGAATTATAATCCTTATATACAGTCAACAGCAAAGAATGGCCCAAGGCTGGACATGTGATTAATGGGCTTTTCTTTGAAAGAAAATCCTCTACATTTCTCAACAGCTGATGTGAGAGCTCTTAACAAAGGACTTCATCCAGGAACTCCTTCCCCCCCCCCCCTCCCCAGCCCCACCCCTGCATGGGGAAATGGAGGCTGGGAAGCAAAAGGAGACGGAGGCAGAGCTGAAATAGAGTGCCTGCTGCCAGGGCTGGGCTATGCCTCCTTCCCACGTCCCTCCCTTCCCCTCAGCCCACGGCCCAGCAGCCCCTCAGCATGGTTCTTCCTTCCCGAGGACAGGTACCTGATGCCATGGTCTTCTCCCACCACCATCGTCCCCGGCGCTTGGCTGCGCTGTGCTGCAGGCAGTCCCAGTGTGGCAGGAGCAGGGGCGAGCGGGGACAGCAGGACTCACACTCCTCAGCTGGGGGAGAGGAGCAGTGGGGAGAGGCATTTAGACCCCGGGTGGGATGCTCCCAGCCCAAGGGCTCTCGTGGCATCTGAGAGGCAGCCGAGGTGAAGGAGGGGGCAGATGGGGCACTGCTCATGCTGGCACTGCCAGCGGTGCAACCAGGCATGCTGGGGCTCCCCACTGAGAGGGCCAAATGGACAGAGCAAGGGCTCCCGTGGGTGAGAAGAGAAGTGGGTTTGCTCCCAGCGGTGCTGGCTGCTGCTTCAGTGGTTATTTTCATTTGGGCCCGACTCAGAAAGGGAACTAGCGAATTTTTCAAGAGACCAATTGAAACTGCTGGCGGAGAGTTGTTCCTAGTTGTGCTGTTGACTCATTTACCTCCCAAGTGCTGAAATATTTTGCAATATGGGGCAGGAAGCAGCCCCAGCCCCAGCTGAGAGTGTTTCCAGGCTCTCTGACCCCTCTCCTGGCGCTCCCTGGCTCTCCCTGCATTGCCAGCCTCCTGCAGCACCCCAGGGCCCTGCAAGCCTTCCAAACAAAGGAAACCAGCACTCAGCAATGAGACCTCCCCAGCAGCACCACGACACCCCTATGTCCCACAGACCCATTTGAACAGAGCAGGGCTGTGGCCTCCCAACAGATAGCTTACCTGTACACCCCAGGGCCAGGTCCTGGTGCCAAAGGGCCCCCAAGCAGCAGCCCATGTGTCCAGCATCGCCACCAGCCCCAAGCCGGCAGGCTGCTGCTGTGCTGCCAGAGGAAGCGAGCCTCTCACCACCAGCTCTACTGCAGCTCAGCCCATCCACAATGTACAATGGGCTTTCAGAGCGGGCCCTGTGTGCCAGCAAGGCGGGGGCTGGGCACATCCCACCGGCCAGCATCACTGCCCCACTGTTGCCCCAGGCTGTGCTCTCACCCTCGTCTTTGGGCGCCTGTCACCAGGCCCACGTGGCACATTCCTCTCATTCCTCCTGCTGGAGCACCAAGCTTCAGCCTGGCTATCGGGAGATCTGCAGCCCCGATCTTTCCCCTGTCCAAAGCACCCCACTCCCAGTGCCGCTGCGAGCACCCCTCACCTGCTGGCACCACCTGCAGCTCCTCCAGTGCCCTCCATCCACTCCTGCATTGCCTTCAGCTCATGGGCAGAGCTATGGCCCAGCGAGCCGCCCGTCTCTGCAACACAAAGAGCCGGCTCGCTCAGGGCTGGCGAGGCTGGTCTGTGGATCAGCAGAGCTGTCTGAACCCCAGCATGAACCCAGCAGGACTGATCAGATGGCTGCGCACTCTCCGGGCTGCCCGTGGTGGATTCTGGCTCTCTCTTTGCTCACACGCTCTGACCTTCCCCAGGCTACAACAGTGGGACCCGCTGGGTGGCCTCAGTGTGCTACACGTGGCAGAGGTGTGCAAAGCATCCCTGGGAAAGGTCAACACAGCCCCTGCATGAAAGAAAAAAAACACCACAAAAGAAACTCTAGGGAGACAAATCACAGGTAGACTGGGCTTCTAAGAATGCACTTTTCCTTTAGGAAGGGGCTGACTGCCACCACGGCAATGCCTTGCTTGCCATGCAGCACCAAAACATTAGAACTGCCACCCATCCTTCTCACCCTCCCTGCTGCAGCCCTCAGTGCAAGTGCCAAACACCACTGTTATTTCCCAGCATGCCAACACTGAACTGATCCTTCCAGTGCAGAGGAGGACCGGCGCGAAGGTGAGCAGCTGGGACACAGTCTGCCCCTGGCAAGGAGGCCGCCTGCTCCCACTGAACCATGTCCCAGAAAGCTCCAGATTTAGAAAATTCCTGCAGTCGACCTAGAGATGCACTGACACTGTGAGGGCTGAAGGAGGAACTGAGCTCCCAGCAAGGCTCCCAAAGCACCCAGGTTGCACAAGCACAGCCCAAGTCTGTGCAATGCCAGGCACAGCTTTGCAATGAGGTTCTGCTGGTTTGGGGCTGCATCGAGGCATCTCTTTTCTAACAATCTTGTTGCTTCACACAGGGTGCTGTTTGTTTTAGCAATATCTATTTATAAATTGCTGTCAAATCCTTCTGCATGGAGGACAAAGATGTTGTTTCATTTGTTGTTTTGAAATCTCTGTGCTTTTATCTAGACAACGTAGGGACCAAACCCACCCCTCTACAGGTAAAAGTAAACCTCATGTCCGACCTGGAATGTAATTTTCCTTTTGGCCAGCAGCCCAAACCGCTCCCAATGCTCTCTCCCACTCAGTACCTCAGTAGCACCAGGACTCATGCACAGCCCTCACTGTCGCTGATACCAACCCAGCCTCCCAAATTAGGAAAGGCTGCAGAGCAATGCTGTGGGATCCCATCTGGTACAGCCCACTGCTGACCCCCAGGGCCCCCTTCTCTGTGCAGCCCCAGCAAGCGCTGCTGCCAGCTGTGTGTCCCTCCCAGGGCACTGAGTGGGAGGTGGGGGCTGCCCAGCACCCCTCACCCAGGGATGCAGCACTGCCAATCTCTGGGGCTGTCTGACAGCTGCATGCTCCTGGCACCAAATCCACTTTGCTAGATTTACAGACTGCTGGTGTGATTTCTCCTTTCACTCTCCCATTGGCTCCTGAATACGAAAGACCTCAGACAAATTTACTCCTCTCTGGTGTGCTCACAACCCCCTTATCTGTAACCCCAAACTCCACCAGGACTAATAATCCTAATATGGATCTACGCTTCTGTGTCCCCACACTGAGCTGCTCCAGGGACCTGCAAGAACTGCTTCCCAGCTGTGTTTGCTCAGCTGGGGCCGGCCAGCACCTAGCCAGCAAGGTATGGCCGTCCTGCCCCGTCCTGCCCCATACTGACCTGATCTGCAGGGCCCCACACCGCGTCCTCCTCACAGAACCTCAGCTCCCACCTCTCCACGTCAGGTCCCCGTGTGTGCAGAGGTGCAGACGTGCCCGCGAGTGTGCCCAGTGCCGCCACTCCCTCACATGGGGAAAGGAATTTCTTCCCAGAGCCACTTATCGTCTCAGGAGCCTCTGTTTCCCAGCAGAGCAGAGGTCAGCACACTGCCCTGCCATAATCCACCCAGCACGCTGGTGGGGCGCCGTCTCTGGGGAGAGCCCCACTGCTAATCCTGTGCCACATGGAAAACAACAGAAGGGTTAACAATCTCTTCCACCATTCCCGTTTCCTTTGGGGAGTGCGCAGAAGTTGACCATTCCGTGGCAGGTTTAAAATGAAGCCTCCCTGCTTCTCACTTTGTGCTCTAGAAGGGAACCTGAAAGAAAAAGGAAATCAGCCCCAGCCTGACGGCAGCAGGGACAAAGCAAACAAACGCGATGGAGCGTTTTGTTTCAGGTCAAACAAATTTCTCATCCGTGGTTTTGATGCTCGATGCCAGGCAGAGCCGTGCTTTCCTCCCCCACCCTCTGCGACCCCCCCCCCCCCGCGCCAGCAGCGCTGCCGGGCATAGGGCAGAGTGCGGTGGGGGCATTTCCTCATTCCTGCGCTCCTGTTCCTGCTTCCACCTGCAGCGGGCAGGCTGTGACGGGCACCTGCAGCGCAGCTCCTGCTCTGTGCAGCGCACTGCAGCCCGAAGGCGCTGCTCCGCACAGGGGAACGCGCTCCATCCGGCGAGCGAAGGGTTACACGGCCACGGGGCTGTGCCCAGCTGAACTCAGCGTTTGATGCTCAGAAGTGCTGAGGCCTGCGCCTCTCCCAGCTCGCATTGTTTGCAGTCGGGGCGGAGGAAGTCAGCACTGCTGGACAGCAGGCGGTGCGGCTCAGCCGTGCGGCTCGGAGCCCCCAGCTGTGCCGCTGCTGCCCAACGCCTGTGCTGATCGTGGGGCCCGCAGCACTTGGGGCTGCTGCTGTGCTCTCGTCCTCACTGTTTGGTTTGGGATTCGCAGCCTCCTTCGCACTCTCCGTGTGGCCATTGTGGTACTAATGTGGCTTTGGAGCAGTTGTGGGAGATGTGTAGTGGGTTTTGGAGCTGTCATGGAAAACCTCTCCTTGCCTTGATCCTTCCAAAGTGATGGGAGTGCAGAGGCAGCACAGAGCTCACGTCCTCTGCTAAATAGGAATAACAACTCATAAATAACAGTGACCCCTCAGGACTCTCCTCCCAGCCCACCTCTGGCTGGTTCCCTCCTGCCTGCACTGGGACCGGAGGAGGGGGCTGGTTCCAGGCTCCCACCACACAAGGGGACACGAGGAGACGTATTGTGAGCTTCTAATGTCCCCAGCTTGTCCCACATCCCAGACCCCCAGCCCTCCTGGATCGTGTATGTGTGGGGCAGGCTTCCCCTCAGCACAAGGCACAGCAGGGGAAGGTCATTTTGCTGCGTCCCCTGTGGAGTAGAGGCTGCTGCCAAGCCCAGAGGCTTTTCTATTCCAGACCAATAAACCTGAAAGAAAGAGGCACGGTGCCCTTATTTGTGATGGGCTCGGGAAGCCCCCTCAGCAGAGCTGTGTGCCCCAGAGAGGCACACCTGAGAGCCTTCCCCTGTGCGACCAGCAATGCCTTACCAGACTTTTTCTGCTTTGAAGTCCCGTCAGCAGTCCCACAGCTCCGCAGGGGACGCTCATTAGCTAATAGCCGGCTCCGCAGAAGCACGCAGCGCAGGCAGCGGGACTCTCCCCCTCCGCTCCTTAGTTGCCAGAGCCAATAGATGGCAGCAGCCGCCGCGCCATCAGCTTCCCGACTGAAGCATTGCTCCTCATCACTCCCTCTATTACTCTTCCCTGCCTCTATTCTTACCCTTTTCCTATTTTGCCACTGAAACAGAAATGATCAGGACAAGAAAGGAGAGCTAAAAATGACGGAGTGAGCACAACGCTGCGGATCTCCCATTTTTCATTTTTCAATCTCAGCTGCTGTAAGAAAATACTCACAGAAACTTGTTTAGCTCACCTTAAAAAAACAAACATTTATAAAATCCCCACAGTTTCCTATCCCTTCCCCTTCCAGTATTCACAACACAAAACGCAGGGCGCTGGGTTGCTGGGTCAGAGAGTGCCCCAGGTTGGAAGGGACTCTTAGGGATCATGGAGTCCAGATCCTGGCAAATTCTGAGCTTCCAGCTCAAGTTCTGTGTGACAACAACACAATAAAAAGAAAGAATTTTAAAGAAATGTTCCGGCACTTTTGGCCAGCCAGGAGCTGTAGGCTTTCCTCTGGAGGAAAGAGTAAAACTGATGAAGATGGTAATTGCTTATGCTGATCTTGAGGGTTTTTTTGAAGCTCTTAATGAGCCAAGCTGCTGGTGAAGGTGTTGGTCCTGGTGCCATTTGCTTTTAAAAGGAAACAAAGCGGCTCAGCGAGGCTAAGCGTCGTGTTTTGATATTTTCAGGGTGGAACACTGTGATTTGTTGGCTTGCAAAGCTTTGCTGCTTCAATTTTTTTTTTGTACATAAAGCGGAGGTTGAAATCAGAATGAAAGCTTTCAGTTTAAGCTAATTAATCTGAACACTTTGATGCAAATCCCATTGTGTTTTCTCAGTTTTGTTCTCCGGGAATTTATTTTAAGTGTCTGCATTCCATTTTCAGATTGGGGGAAAGGAAAGAAAAAAGTGAGATTTCCTACAGAAGAGAGAACCCGCCGTCCACCCAGCGCTGGAAATTCTGCAACAGTTCTTACATTAAGAAGAAATGATTTTTTTTCCTAATTGTGTGGTTCAGTCTCACCCTGAGCTGCCCAGGCTGTGCGGGATGGGGATGAGCCAAGGGCCTGTGATGGGGAAGGTGATGTGTGGTGGTGGGGAGGAAAACTGTGCTCCCAGAAAGGGCTGCTTTGTGCAAAGAGCGCTTGGCCCCAAAAGTCCCCAAGTTCTGCAGGAACTGCTCCGATTTCAGTTTCCCCGTGAAACAATATGAGGAACAAAAGGAAGAACAAGCCCTTGCGATAACACAGCTCCAGCAATGAGAAAGCAGCAGCATGTGCCAAGGCTCAATGTCTCTTACTGGTAACACGGCCGGGTGGCCCTGGGGAGCTCAGCAGGCACCGTGCCCTGCTCCCCTGCACCTGGTCCTCCTACATCCCTCTTTGAACACTCATTGCCCCAGAGCCTCATGGTGGGCACAGCTGCCCAGCAGCACCATCCTGCGATCCCGACCCGGGGCTGGAGGGAGTGCAATGTTTGCCCTTCCATCAGTCCCCATTGCTTCAGGGAACTTAAAAGGGAAAACTAAAAATAAACCCAACTTCCTATGACCTTTCATGGGTTGAAATGGGTCTGGCAGTGGTAAAGCGGGTCAGGTACCTTGGGGCCAGAACCGCAGCTGGAATAGATCTCCCTTCTCATCACTGTGCCTGGACCTGTGGGTGGGTGTGCAAGGCTGGGAGCAGCAGCTGCACCCAGACAGGGCACAAACTTGGGTGTGTATGCAGGGGATAAACAAAGCAGCCCCAAATATGTGACCTGAGGGTGCCTGGAAGGCCGGCCCTGCTAACACACAAGCTGGCTTTGCAGGATGGCCGCAGCCCACAGATAGCACACACAGCATCACCTGGAGCTCACTCAGCTCTCAGCCTTTCTCTTTTGTCTGCTTCTATTTTTTCATTATTTCTTTTCCCTGAAATCATTTGCACAGCACTAACGAGTGAAAATTCAAGTTTGCTTGAAAACAATCTATCATCTGATTATCGTGGTAATGCAGGCAGCCTGGGAACAGCTGCCTCTGCCTGTCTGCGCCTCCTCCTGCCGACACACGGAGCTGCTGGGAAGGAAGGGCCGTCGTGCTGCGGTGTGAGCTGGAGGAAAGCCAAGCTGCTGGTGAGTGACTGGTAGAGCTGTGACTGAGGAAGAGGAGCGGATCCTGTGCTGGTGTAGCACTGTGCTGCCAGGTTCCACCACGGCCCTCGTGGTGCTAAAACATCCACTGCCCATTTTGCTGCTTCTGGTTCCAGTCGCCCTGTTTTCCTCTTGCAGCTGTGGAGCACGGGGCTAGAAGTGGAGGTTGCTCTCTGAGATAACTGTCAGGCCAAGGGCAAAGGAAGTGCATCGCAAGCCTGTGAGCCCTCTGAAAGTTCTTCCATGTGACTGTGAGTGTGAATTTGTATGTACGTGTGTATCCAGGTGCGCTGAAGGGAATGCTGTAGCTTCAAGCGAAACAAGAATGCAAGAGCTCAGGCTGATGATAAGCTGACCCCTATGTGTGCTGAGGACAGAGATGCTTATATGAATTTTAATTGTCATCTCCTGGGTCCATCAGGAGCTGTGAGCTGATTTGCCCTTGGAGCATCCCCATTGCCACACACTGCCCCGGTCCCCACGTCATGCAGCAGGGAGCAGGGATTCCTTCCCTGTGGCCCCTGCAGCACCCCTCTCTGAGGAACAGGGCTGCCCCAAAGCCTCGGGGGCCAACATCCCTACTCTGGGACAGAAGCCTGCATGGAAGCCCACAGTTGGTGTCTTTCTGAGCCGCTGCCTGGGGAGGTGGTGGGCTGATTTCTGTGAGTTCCTGGTGCTGCTATAGCACAAGATTTATTTTGAAGGCCAGCCCCAGCAATTTCACACGCAGTCAGCAGCTCCTGGCTCTCCCAGGAATCAGCCAGCAGGAGTCAGGCATCAGGGAAAGAAGCAACCCAATTATCACCCATGTGGGGACAGCTTGGTCCCTTGACATCTCACAGGGAGAAGGAGGTAGGGATAAGAAGCCCAGTATCTAGGGAAGCAGTCAGTACGATTAAATGAAATTATAGCACATTTTTTCCCCCTGTTCTCCTGCCCTCATCAGGATCCCGTGTCCCGTTTTGCTGAGTCCTGCAGGCAGCAGCCCGAGTTACTCTGTGCACGCTGTGCTCTGAATGAGGCAGGCGCCTTATGGGAAAAACACACAGCCAATAATTGCTGTGAAAGACTGTGTTACAATGCACAGACACAAAGGGATGAAAGGAGACTACGCTCACATCCTGACATTTCCTCATTTCTGAGTTCTTGTCTCAGGCATCCCTAATACGCTTTCAAGGCAGCTTTTACAGCCAGCTTCCTCTGTCAGAGGAAAGGAAACGGAATTTCCAAACACCCCAGGATGGTGTGGGGCACGAGGGGCTCAGCATGGTGACCTGCCAGCCCCTGCCTGGGGCCAGCCCCAGCACTCCCAGAAAGAAAGCACTTAGAAACATAATATTATGGAATCCCAAAGTTTGGAAAAGACCTCTGCAATCATCTAATCCAACCATCAACTAAACAATGTTCCCTATAACTTGAGCTCTATCCCCACCCAGACAGCACCTCTCCCTCTTATTTCTGCTCCTGTTTCCATCTTGCAACAGCAAACAAAATTTTGTCAAGGGGAGACCTTGGCCTAGATGCCTCTGCGGGACCCCACTGCCCATGGAACCCCCACACTGCCCCTGCATGGGTTCCAGGATGGGAGATGAAGATGGGGACAAAAGAGGGCTGTGCTGGAGCGCCCAGAGCTCTGCCAAGGCACCATGTCCTTCTCTGCAGCAATCCCAGCCTGTCTCTGCTGGAAATTTCAAGTTGTTCTGATGGCAGCAAGTTAACAAGATTTGGAAACCAGGTCAACGGAAGGAGCTTAATTAGCTTGCTGAACCGTGGGGATCAGCTCTCATCGTGTCTGCTTTGTTGACTCCTGGGATGGAGGTTATCAATACGGTTTTTGTGAGCCTCACACCCCTGGTGCTCCCCAGGCATAGGGAAACTTTGCAGCCAAAGTCCCCAAATCAGCAACATGGAACAGTCCAAGCTGCCCTGCTGTGCTGTACGGCAGCACTGCTTTCTCCCTGCCTGCTTCCCCTCAGCCCTAAAATGACCCTCAGAGCCTCCACTGCTGCTGGCTCAGGTCCTCCCACCCAGCCAGCACTGCTCGGTGGGGCAGAGCCGAAGGGGACAGGCAGTGAGCTGGCAGTGTCACTGGCAGTGCAGGAACTGCTCACACAACCTGCTGCCTGTCTTGTCGTGTCACCAACAGCATCTGCTGCCACAACGAGAATAGCAAAGACATGGCAAAGCAAAAGGCCCTCTCTGAGAAAGGAGCAGGAGGGATGCAGGGCCCTCCATGCTACATGAAAACCCCTTTCAATGGAGGCATGGCCATGGCTCGTTTCTCTGAATGGCAGCACAGCTTCTCGGGGCTCTGCTGGCATGTTGTGCTCAGCCCCATCCCTGTTCTCACCCCGGGAGCAGCTCCACCAGGTGATGCTTTATTCTGACAGGGTGTCTCACAAACAAACCAAGGAGCTAATGGTTTGAAACCCTTCCAGGAACTCTGACGTGCTGTCTTTGCTGTTAGTGAGAAACGAGCCCCCTCTCCATCCTGCAGCCAGACACCCTGCGCCCTGTGCAGGACAGACACCGGGGTTTCCTGCGTGGGGCAGCGTTGGATGGCTGCTGGGGGGAACCTCGCTGTCAGAATACCCCCTCCCCACGCCTATGTCCTGGGACAGCATCTCGTTGCATCCTGCACCACCGCAGCCCCGAGCCAGAGGGATGGCAGCACGGCGGTGAGGGCATCCCGGGGATGCCGGTGGCTGCAGCAGGACGCAGGACAGGGCGCGGGGCCGCGGGCAGGCGGTGCCCAGCAGATGGCGGCGGTGCCGCGGCGGAGCCCCGCAGGCATCCCCGGCCCGGCCCGGCCGCCGCCCCCGGCGCTGCCACCGGTGCTGCCCCTCCCGGCCCGGTCCCGCACGACTTGGCCCGGCTCAGCTCGGCCCGGCTCAGCCATCCTGGGCTGCTCCGCGGGGCGGGGCGGGCGGGCGGGGAGAGGCGCGGCAGCGCGCGGCCCCACACCCCGCTATAAGAGCGGAGCGAGCGGCCGCGCTCCGCAGTGCATGGCAGCGTCGGGCCTGGGGCCGTTCCTCCGGGTCGGTCCGAGCACCCGCCCCGCTGCCGCCACCCTGACCTTGGCATCGGGACAGAGCGGGCGGCGCGGCGCTGGGGATGCCTTAATGAGAACGCGCAGGGACCTCTTCTAGCGGGGGGAGAGGCGACCTCCTCCCCGCTATCGGAAGAAAAAGAGGATTTAAAGAGCGGCTTTGCCCCCTTTGTTGACTGCGAAGGACAGAGGAGGACCGGCAAGATGAGCACTAGCAGTAAGTACGGCTCTCCCTTCCCTTTGCTATGGGAACAGGGCTGATGTTGCGTGGAGCTGGTGGGGAGGAATCGGAAAGAAAATGTGACACCGGGGCTGACACATCGGATGGGCTGGGTATCTTTTTCTCTGCCTCTTGCTTTCTGACAGGGTATGGCTTTGCTAGTGTTCCCTTCGTGTGGGCTGAGCCGTGGTGCTTATCTCCCCTGAGTACTTCTTGGCTTGCATTTCTGGGCTTAGAGGGCAGATCATGCAGTAAAATGTCGATATGCAACATGGTGAGAGGGAGCCAGGAGCACTCTGCCAGGCAGCAGCCACACTTGCTGATGCTTGTGCCCACATATAAATAGCCATTAGGAGAACAGCCAACGGGGATGAGGAGCAGAGGAAGGGGGTACCCAGGAACTGGGGAGCTGAGCAAAGCACAGATGTGGCACAGAAAAGCATGTGCCTTCTGCAGCTGGGGATGTGGGTGTTTCTATTGTGCGCGGGTGAGAGATGGGGACAGAGGCGTTCATGCACTACGTAAGAATTGCTAAAGAAGCAGAGCATAGAAATGTGCTGCATGAGATGAGAACTGGCACCTGCTCCTGGTCCGGTTGCTCCTGGTTTTGCATCCCTGTTGCAAAGTCTGGAAAGATTGATCCAGTCACAGTCAATGTCTTCTCATTGCTGTGAGGGTGTGTGACAGCTGTGTCCACCTTGCTAGCAGACCTCTGGCCTTTTCCTTTAAAAGCACATGGCACCGAGCCCCCAGAGCTGCTGCTGGTTGCCACCTGCCTCCTGGGACAAGGTCCTGTCCCTCCTGAGTGTCCTCACAGCTGTGTGGAGTGAAGAGGCAGAAAGTAGCAGAGCAGTGACTTCTCTGTCCCTTTAGTGTGCTGAGGTTTCTCAACCTGAGATCTTGGGGTGGTTCCCAAGCAAAACACCGTGAAAAATGTCTTGGCATGCTGCAAGCAACAGAACAGGTGATTCCAGATCTGTAGGGCTGTGTTAGAGGTGTGAACACTTTCCAAGTGCCCTCTGCATGAGCCATGCCTGTGGCAGGAGTGGTGCCCTGCTTGGGGGCAGTGAGGTTGGCAGTGCCCAGGTAGGGACTGCTGGGGACCCATTTGTTCCCAGCTCTATGGGATGCCTGGTAGCAACTGGGTTATGAGTAATGATAGTGGGTCTGGTGCAGAGGACTGCAATGGCTCTCAGTGTTTGCTGGGGTCAATGATTGTGGTGGCCAAGTAGGGCTTTTAGGCTTCTTCTAAGCCAATTCCAACAAATGTGTGTTAGTTCCTCCTGGGGGTTCCTTTCCAGCTCTTAATAGCCAGCTTGGATGCTGACAGTGATAAGGGTTGTTTATGGTGCCAGTGTATCGTAAGTATCTGATTACACCTCAAAACTTCACTTATTCCTCTCCCACGTGGGGGGAGTGGTGCCAGCAGAGCCACACGTGCATCCTGCCTGGTGCTCTCCTGCGATTTGATGGGAGGAGGCCACCAGGTTGGGGGGTGGGGAGCTGGAGCCCCCTGAAAGCCACATCTCCTCCTGCCATCAGCTCACTCAGTGCCCCTGGGGGCATCACTCAGCCATGCCTTGGCTTCTGAGTTTCCTGGCACTGTGGGTCTTGCCTGAGCCTTCGGATGGCTTTGCTGAAGTGGTGCCATTTCCCTTTCCCAAGTAGCTACGTGGTTTGGTGAGATGTGGGAAGCTGCTCCAGCTGCAGTTTGCTTGCAGTGCTGTGGGTTAATCACTGGGGGTGGGCACTCCTTGGAACAACACCTGTACAAGAGCTGTGCAAGGCAGCAGGCACTACCCTGCTGAGCTTCCAGGCTTTTGCAGACAGCTGAGGGCTCAAAGCAGAGCTTGCCATACCCACATTCTGGCTTGTCTGTTCTTAGCAATGGCATGATCCTCTCCCAGCTGGTACTGAGAGCACAGGCAGGACTGGGGCTTCCACTTGTGTGCTCTATGGCTGCTGAAAGCTGTCTAGCTTCTTCTCTGCCCAGCCTGCAGCCCTCAGGCCTGTGTGTGCCTGCTGGAACCCTTGGCATCCTCTGTGCCATCTGGCTGTCACCCTGCAGTGCCTGGCTATGACCTGCAGTGGCTCTTGCAGCCCTTTTCCAGCAGCTGCTGGCTCAGGAGCTCACTACCACTTGTTGGCTGTGGAGCAGCTCTACTGCTCTCAGCAGGGATTCTCTTGTCTGTGAGGGAGGGCTCTGAAGCAGAAGGGCTGTGCCTGCAGGTCAGCTATGCTCAGCCTCCCAAGCCTGGTCTCTGCCCTGATGCTCGAGATGCTGCTTATGTTGATGTTGGGGGAAAAAGAGAGGATGTCATCACCTCGCGCAGTGGGACTTGCTTTGCACCCAGGGTTGGAGGACCTCTCCTCTCCCATTGAGCAGAGAAGGCAAAGCCATGTGAAAACTCTGCTGTTAAGGGGCAGAGGAGAAGGCCCTTGATCCTGGGTGTAAACTCATACCCTGAGGCTGCAGAGTGAGAAGACCTGAGGGTGCAGAGTTGTGCTGTCTGGGAACACAGCCTCCTGGCACACGGCTGTGAGCGTTTGGAGGGCACTATGTTGATATTTACATTCACTCTGCTATTTATACCTCCCACTCTGGTTAGCACTGCTAATTGGTTGCAAATGGATTCATGCATTCCTAACCAGGTCCATCAGTGCTGCATTTCTGCCGAAGCTCGATCCTGTGGTACAAAGTTTTGCCCTAGACAACATCCCCTTAAAATCACTCCAAAACCTCCTGAGCTCTGGGCTCCAACCCTTCCCTGAGTAGCTGGGGCAGGAAAAGCCCATCCATCCCACCCTGCTCCCTTGGAGTGGCTGTCACCTGTTGGAGCATGGGGAGGTCTGTGGGGGCTTTGGTATGTGAGGTGGAAAGTTTCCCCAGACCATCCCATCCCGGCACCTCTCAGATCCCCCTGCAACAGCTCTGCTGGTCTCAGAAGGCCCAGAAAGGAGGTATGAGGAAAAGCCGGCCGGTACGGCGCTTGGGCAGAAAGGCTTCATGACACACTGATGAATGTAACGTGTTTGCCTGGTTATTTTTGTCTTTCTTAAGTCGTGTTCCCTGTTGCATGATGATCCACTAAGCGTAATTACCCAGTAATCTGCAGGCACATGTGGTTACAAGGTGTTTACCAGTAAACTCTATTAAGTCCCTGTGTAATTAAAGAGGAATCACACAGAACCGTGCATCTCCAGGAGCCTCAGCCCTGCCCCATAAGCTCACCAGGTTGGGGAGGTTCTGCATCTCCCCACAGAGCAGGGCAGGACGTGCTAAGGAGGCTGTGAAGCTGCTGAAGGACCCATTGATACGATGCATCGAAGTCATCTCTTCTCCTTGAGCTTGCAGTGCCAAAGAGATCTCCTGGTTTTCAATACCCAGCCCTCTGCTGCCACCAACATCCCAGTACAAATCCTCTCCTTCCTCCTCCGCAGCCAACCAAAGGGACAACTGTCAACGGCATTCACTTCGGTGCCAGAAAATTCAGCACCCGTGCAGTCTCTCTGTCCCCAGGCTGTGGATGGACTTTGGGCGCTCCTGCAAACCCTCTTTCTTGGCAGTTTGCCCTTCAAAGAGCAGAAGCCATGGAAAGTGGCCCTGCAGTCCAATGAAGTGCATGCTGTAAAGTCAATTGAAGCAATTGAATTATTTCAAGGGTCTGCCATGGTCTTATAAAATAAATAGCAAGTTTTCTAATGACAGAGTGACGATTGGTTTAGCCAGATAATTGTATTTGTGATGCCAGCAGGCTGGACTAATGACAGACTCTCCTGTTATCAGCGTGGTGCTGCCCTTGTGCTCAGCAGAGCTGCGAAGGAGCGAAGGCAAAGCCACCAAGTTCCTGCCAGACCCCGCAGTCCTATCATGATGATGCCATAATGAAGTGCTTGGAACATCTAATCAGATATTTTTAGACTAAATACATCAGTGCCTCTCGGTTGTGAGTGCTGCAGTACCTCTGGAAGGCATCCTGGGGGTGGGCTGGAGGTGGGAGAGAGATGGGATAGAGAGGAGGGTTTTGTGAAGTGGATGGGGACAAGGAGTGACTGCAGCAGGTGGAGGGAAGGCAGAGCTCAACTCCAGATGTTTCAGCCCCAGAAAGCTTGCTCAAGTACCCTGAAGAACAGCCCTATTGGAAATACTTCCCCTTCCAGAAAAGGGCTGTCTCTGAAGCTTAATAGCACCAAACTGAGCAAGTGTGGCAGCAGACTTGAGCATATGGTTCCCATATATTTGATGGCAGTTCAGATTTTTGATAGGCTGTAGTTGATAGAGGCTTTTTCCAGTTCTGGCATAGCCAGAATGCCTTATCATTATCAGCCACAAGCCCAGGGCTGGGAATTGATGTGCTTTCTCTGCTGCCTGGGGCAGAGTTCTGAAAGAAAGAGGAGCCAATATGATTTCCTTACGCAGCCTTCCTGACCTTCCTTTTTTCTTACCCGTTTTACCTTGGCAAAGTCCTTCTCTGGGCCTCGAGCATTGCTTGTTTTTCTCTTCTTGCACCTTCTACTTTACTTCCATCTTGAAATGTTTTTGAAGCTTGGACAATTGGAGAAATCCTCAGGAGGAGGGCATTGCAGAGGAGCGGGAACATGTAAGAGAACAGTACGTGTCTGCAGCCATCCTGCTGACCTCCTTCTTTGCAAGGAGTGCCCCAGAGTAGGGAGCACCAGGCTGCCTTGTTGGTGCAGTGCCACCCCGGAGCCCTTCTCAGATCTGAGTCCATTACAATCTGAATTCAGGTTCTGGGGGTTGACCTGCTCTCACAGCAGTGAGCTGCAGCAAGGTTCCTCAGCACAAGGGGATCATAACCTAGCACAGGACTGGAGGTGTGAGCCCATAGGTGCCCACACCAGGCTCTGCAGTACCACACCTGCACAGCACATGTAGCATCTCACAGAAGTGCAATGCAAGCGCTGCTCACCTTTCCCACCCCTGTGCTGTGTACCCTCCAGCCCTGGAGGTGTTGCTTCTCCTCATACATCCATTCTTCTGCCAGCCTCGATGCAGGCATCCCACTGAGGGCTGTCCTGCCCGGGGCAGTGGCAATAGGGATCTATTTATAAACAGCTGAGGTTGGGCTGGGCCGGTCCCTGGCTCAGCTCCGCTTGCTGGGACATGTCAGGCAGTGTGATGGGGATGTCATGCCACAGCTGCTCCCCAGCCCGGATTCCCTGCACAGGTGGGGGGGCCCAGCAGGGTGGCGGCGCGAAGGAGGCTGCTTCCCCGTTGGCCAGGGATTTGTCTTCTGAAAGCTTTGAAAGAGGAGGAGGAGGACAGGAAGCTGTGTGTGAGCCTGCTACTGTAGCATGGCAGGAGCTTCCTTTGAGCCCCAGGGCTGCTCGGGAGGTGACTGCATCCCCTGGCACCCCCCTTCCAAACCAAGGGCTTGCCTTAACCCTGGCAGGGCTGCTCCCTGCTGCTGCCCTGCCCTCCACCTGCTGCTCTGAGTCACCAAACGCTTGCAGGTTAAATCACCCCTGTCTGCAGCACTGCCCAGCTGGGGTTGTGAGCAGCTTCATCACCAGGCTGTGCCATGCCAGGGCTGTGGAGTGCCTGGGGATAGGCTCTGTGCCAGCAGGGCTCTGAGCTGCTAGGAGAGACCCAGGGCAGGTGCCTGTGGCTCGAGTGGCTCGAGCTTTGTTTGCAATCTGGACATCAATGATCAGGTGCGGAGTGCAGCAGAGGTGTGGGGAAGCTCCCCTTGGCTGGGGCAGGTCCCAGAGCAGGGAGCCAACCACTCTGCTCTCAGCAGCCCCCAGAATGCAGTCCATAAGGGCAGGGCAGACAGGCGTGCTGCATGGCTCAGTGCCGGCTTTTGCTGTCAGCTCTGCTCCAGATTTTCGCTCTCTCTGCTCAGATTGCAATCCTCAGAGTGTAATAGGGTGCTTCCCCGGCTCTGCACAGCCGCTGTCTGCTTGGATCAGAGTGCCGGTCCCTGCCAACCCTGCCTGCACTCTGCTGGTGGCACAGGGGTGCCCCTGCCTAACCACCCCCACCTCAGCACCTCTTGGCTCTTGAAGGATGGAAAAGGGGGGGCAAGGTAAGCTGAGCTCTCTCCAGCTGCTATAAATAGCTGCGTCACCCACGTCATCTGAGAGTTCTGTGCCTGGGCTGGGGCTCCTGGGTGCACTTGAACCAATAGAGGAGGGCTCTGGCTGCTGCTGGAGGCACAGAGTGTTGTCACGTTAGTGCCCAGTGGGATGCTGCTCAGGCTATACCTGGCCTGATCACAACTGGCACAGTCTGCAGCAGGGACCTGCTGCAGAAAGCACTGGGCAGAGCCCATCAGCTCTCACCAAGATGCTGGGGTGTGTGGAGGGGGGCACAGGTGGAGGATTCCTTGTTATTCAAGGTAGATTTGAGGGAGGAAGCTCTTCTGTAGGGAGTGATCAGATCAGAGAGAAAAGTGGTTCTCCTTGTGCTGTTGAAGTGCATCTGAGGTTTCTGAGTGCTTTTGCACTCCCTCTGGGTTGGGGTTTGCTAGGGAACCTTGGTCATCATGATGTCACCCAGGCTGTCTCCCAGGATTCAGTTTTTGGGGTGCTCTGTGTCTTTGTGTTTGTGGCACATCTCCCACTTCTTGGGATCTCAGGCTTCTTGATCACAACGTGCATGGGTGCACAGGGAGATTCACAGCCATCTTCCCAGCATTGGAACTTTCCTGCTTCTGCCTACAGACACCGGGACACCAGTCTGGGTGAATCCCAACTCAGAGCCCTTAACCAGTGGGAAAACATTCCTGAACCCATCTGCATCTCCTGCAGAGGGGCCTGGCTGTGCTGCCCCAGCATCTGTCTCAGCCATCCCCAGGAACAGTGTGGTCTTCTGTCCAGGCAGAGCTGTGCAATGCAGTATGTGCGTTCTCCATTCCTCTGTTTTTTTTTTCTTGCTTTTTTTTTTTAAAGTCACTGTCTGCGTGGAGAGTTATGTGGTGATGACAGTTTGTGATGGGTTACATACAAAATCCCTTGCATCCCTGAGGATGCTACCAGTTGAAAGCTTTTATGACATTTTAAAAATAGCCACAGAGAGGGAGAGAATGAGTAGATGGATGGGTAGGTGGATCCCTAATAAGGAGAGAAGAGGAAACAGCAAGAGGGGAATGGAAAGACTTCAGTGAACGGCATGCGAGTGACTGCTGGGAGAGGGGGTGGTGTGGTCATACCGAGCTGCTGAGCTGCGTGCCCAGCAGGAGTGGGAAACCCTATAAAAAGCCTGGATCTGAGCTATGCTCCCTGCACATGTCAGAGGGAGGGATGGGGCAAGCATCAGTGTGAGCTGTCTCTCCTGCATGCACTCACTGTGTTCTACAAGTAGCTGTTAAAAATAATCCCTGACTCGGGCTGGCTTCTGCTCTGGTGTGGTTCCCAGAGCATCATCTGTGCTTCCCTCCCTGCTGCAGGGATCGAGCTGAGAACTTCCCTGGGAGCTGACAGACAGGGCTGGCCCTGGCGTTCCCCAAATGTCGAATTCCCAAGTAGGCTGTGCTCCAGGAAGGGGAGGAGGCTGCTTCTGTCTTGTGCTGCCCCCCTCCTGCTGCCAGCTCACAGCACCCGGAGGCAAAATGTGGGGTTGGGGCTGTGGTCAAGGGCACAGCATCCCCACACTGCATGGAGCAGTGATCCCATTGTGGGACAGCCCTGCTCTGCCTCGCATCACTGCTGGTGCAGCTCTGCAGCCCTCGTGGCAGCTCTACCCATCACTCAGGGAAGATTATACCGAGTGTCTCCAAGAAATGCTAATTGCTTTGGCTTGCACTTGGCACAGCAGAGCCATCGGGCACTCGGAGCTCTGAGTCAGCTCAGAGATCTGCCAGATCCTTGCTCTCCTTCCCCCAGAGTCAGCAGAGCTCTGCTGTGGCCGTGCTGCTCCCTGCATCCCTAATCCCACAGAGCTGTGCCTGGTGCCCCACCTGTGGGACACTTGGGGTCCTGGCACCTGTGACATGGGATGGCAGGAGCTTCCTGTCTTGGGAAGCGCATGGCACTTGTCCTGCAAGAGAGTCTATCAGCACCCTTCTATCCTCCCTGAGCCCTTCTGCTGCTGCCCTGCTGTCCTGCCCCTGGCAATTAAAGTCCTGTGAAGCCAGGCAGGCTGCTGGGAAGCATTTCTTGGCTGTGCCCCCACTCAGGCAGCAGGAAAGCAGCACTAACAAGAGTCCTCTGTCCGATGTGCCAGCCTGTCACATCCAGGCCATCTAGCTCTGCTCCCCCATGGTTGCTTTTCCCATGTGTGTCAGCAAGGCACAGAACTAGGGAAGCTGAAGAGCGTACTCCTGGTCCTGTGCTTCCCTCTCTCCAAGGGGTCTGCTTTTGCTCTCCATTGAAATTCTGCATCTCACAGCTTTATTTAGTGCTGTAGCAGAGGAGCTGCAGCCCAAACTCAGCTTAGGTGCATGCTGTCCTCACCCTGCCCATCACCTGAGTGTGGTGGCATCCCACACTGCACCCGGTGATGCTGTGAGCCCCTGGGGTGTGGGCAGGGGGAGGTGTGGGAGTGTCCCAGTCTGGGGGTGTCCCAGAGCATCCCTCAGGTGTGGGGTGAATCGGGGCCTTGCTGAAAGGTCATTTGTGGCTGTCCTGGCTCATGATGTCCCACATGGCTCTGGTGGCACAAAGGGTCTGATTCAGAACATAGTTTTGCTCCTTGGCAGGCAGTCCTTAGCTCATTTGAGCTGAGAGCATGCACAACAAAGTCTGTGTTGATTATCCCTCATGAAAGGGAACTTGTTCCCTGAAAAATGCCAATTCTGTTGGGCATGCTGACTGCCCGTTAATTGGCACTAATGAGGAGCTGGAAGGTGGCTTCTAGGGATAGGCAGGCTGCGCTGATATGTTTGGGGATGGGAGCAGTGACCTCAGTGTGGGCATGCTGAGCACTGGGCCTGGGCTGTGCTGGACAACATCACCGTTCTCCTGCCTGCACGGGCAACACTTAGCCCAACCTGGAGCAGAGAACGTGGAGGGTTAAGAGAATCTCTGGTGCTTACTGTACACAGATGGATTTATTTACGTTTATATGCAGAGAGGTGGGAGACAGGGGGGCTGGACTCCCACTGTTGTAGTGGGAGGGAGCAGTCCTCATTGGGAGCACAGTGCTGCTGGGCAGCAGCACCCAATGCCAGGCTTGATTGTCTGCCTCCAGCCCAAGCAGCAGAGGTTCTCTGCCTTTTTTCTCCAGGCCCTGATGAAAGGCACTGAAGGCTTTTAGCAGCAGACAGCCGTGTCTGCCCGCCCGTCGCTCCTTGCGCTGGCAGCCACCCCCCGTGCCTTTTGAAGTCAGTTTCTGGGCGTATGCAGAAGCCAAGGAGAGCATGAGAGTGGGAAGGAGGAGGGGAGGATGATGTCTGTGCAAACCCCTGCCTGTACTTGGGGGAGCTCATTGTTTAGCAGTGCTGCTCCCTCATCTTGCCACATTGTCCCCTTCACACCCAGTGTCCCCAGCCCCCTTGTGCCAGCAGCAGGGACACCCCATGTCCACACATGGAGGTCCAGAATGCAGCTGGGGATATGAAGCACAATCTGAAAGCATCACTCCCCTGACAACCAGCTGTGGAGAAGACAGACCCACCCTCTTGGGGCTGGGATCAGACCCACAGCTTGGCTGATCCCCCTGTGCTGGGGGAAGGAGGGAGGTGCTGAGGAACTGGACACAACTGCCCAGGCTCTCACTACTTGTTGCTTTAAGGGTGTCTCTGATGTGAGGTTCTGTCCCAGAGTGTGGGAAGGGCTCCTCCTGGCTCTGTAGCAGAGCAATGCCTCCACATACCTGTATAGGATGTCCTGCAGCACAGCCTCAGGCCACCAGCAGGGGAATGGCCCTGGAGGGAACTTTTGGGACAGCTGCAATGGGGGCTGATGGGCACCATCCCAGTGGTATAGCTCAGTGCACACCCTGGGTCACATCCCTAGAGGTCATCCCAAGGTGAGCACTGAAAGGCAGCTCTCCTCCTCCTCCCCCCCCACATCCCTGTGCTTTCTTGCCCCGTCACTCCCTCCTGCTGCAGCCTTCCATTACTGCAGACCTGTCTCCCCTTCTTTTTGGCTTTCCCCCTTTCTTTCCTCTCTTCCCTTTTTTCTCCATCAGCTTTGTTCGCTTTGGCTGTGTACCGGCGTTGCCATGACGACTGCTGGAGCATCTCTGCATCCCGCAGTAGCGGTCCTGCACCCACCCCAGCCCTGGGGAGCAGCAGGATGCCCTCCTGGCCCTCAGAAGGACAGCCACCCCCTCCTGCCAGGGTGGGCTCATTGGAGACACCTCTGCAGCACATCCTCTGTGCAGGCGGGGATGGAGCAGAGCATGGAGTGTTACTGCTGGTCTGGATGGGGCCATGCAGCTCCTCGTGCGGGGGCTGGGAGGGGTGCTGGCAAGGCCAGTCTGGGCAGGTGTCTCTTCATGAGCTGTGTTCTGGTTTTTGGGACATGAGCTGAGCCACGGCTTGGAAGCAGAGTGTGTTTTGTGTCTCTGGTGCTGCTTTGCAGACAACATTTTCTTTCAGCATTTGTCAAAGCTTCCGTGCCCCTTTCATGAGATAATTAGGGTGACGTGTTATTAGTTGGTTACTGGGGGAAAAATATATTTACTGAGGATTTATTCTGGAAACAACATTAATCTCCTGTATAGTTGCTAAGTCCCCATACATAATCTGGTTTTGATAATCAATTGCTATTGCAACCTCCCTTATAAATCTCAATTAAATGCACATTTAATTCACATAAAGTTGCCAAACTTGCTTGTACATTTCTGTCCTGCTGTTTGCCGTAGGCAGCTGTCTGTGTATGTAGCTCAAGTCTGTTTATCAGCCAACCTGAAACCAGAGCATGCTTTGCCAAGGAGAGTGGCACCGCTCCTCTCCCTTGGTCCTACAAGGAGATCCCTGCACATCCCAGCTCCTTCTGGCAGAGCTGCACAAACACAAGTGCTCTGCAAACATTGGCGCGCACAGCCCTTCCCCTGCTGTTCTTTGTGCTGGGTTTGCAGTGGGGGAGCAGCAACGTAGAATATCCTGAGTTGGAAAGGACCCATAAGGATCATCCAGTCCAACCCTTGCAGCCTCTCTGTGCACAGCAAGGCTTGGATGGAAACCCAGGGCTGGGGGGGGGGCTCTGTGGGGCCCTGACCACCCCGGGCCAGCAGCAGGGACATCTCAAGCAGCAGCCAGGTCGGAGTGGAAGGAAGCGGGGGCTGTTGTGGGGCGAGGCAGTTGGCCTCAGCTAGCAGGATGTGTCCCGGCCAGCTTCCTTTGGAGCTGCAGGGAGATTCCAGCCATGAACTGCTTCTCACTGGGGCCATGGTGATTTATTTCATCCTTGTGTTTTTGCAAAAAGCGTGCAGTGAGCTGTGTTGGTGTGCACCCTGGAGAGGGAGCAGGACAAGGTTTGTTCAGGCAGAACTCGGGGCCACCGCTCCGTGGCATCTACCAGGGGGCATGCAGACAGACTGGGCAGGAGCATGCACACCTCTGCTGCCATTCTTGGCATTGGCTTTTGTATGTCACCTGTACCCCGGGTACTGGAGCTGATGCTCCCTGCAGCACAGCTTGCCTGCTGCTGCCACGTGCCAGTGGGGGGTGGCTGGAGCAGTGACTGCCTCAGTGACAGGGGATCGTGCTAGGGGAGCCATAAAAGAAATGATGAAGCTGTTGGAATTGCTGGGAAGATGTCTACTAAGATCTCTTCCTGAGCCTGGCTGGAGCCCAGCTTGCTAATTATGGTGATAGGGGAAATACACAAACATACAGATGGCACAAAGAACAAAAACTGCTGTCTTTTAATATTGAAAGCTCTGCTTCCGGCCAACTGCAACCAACACACGGCAGGAGATAAAGGCTAACAGCTTTGGGCGAGACCGATGCGTGCCGACAGCCTGCATGGGAGCTGCAGGATCCCTGCAGAGCCCCACACGGCTGTGTCTCACCTGGGCAGCAGTGTGGCCATCCCCATTGCTGCTCTGGCTGTCCCTGCTGACCTCTGTGGTAGCAAGGGCCTGAGTTATAGTTTATAAAAGATGCTCTGTCCCACACAGCTTTAGCATAACCCCTGGTGCAATGGATAGGGTGGGGAAGACACCAGGAGACAGCCAGGTGTTCCTCCAGGCTGTGCAGAGGGAGCAATCTTTTTATGACCACTTAAAGGCTCCATTTGCTACCTTCAACAGAATTAGAGCAGGGATTATGTTAGATTAAGGAAGGCAGTAAACACCCTCTGTGCTGCCCATGTAACCTGCAAGGACCACGCGGGGGCTGTGCTGAGCCCTTGTCCAAAGGCTGGCTTGCACGGCCTTTGTGGGATATCCACACTGAATGACTGCAGGTGTGCTTTGTCTCTTCTGCTGTGGTTTGGTTGCTTAGCAGGGATGTGGCAGTGTCCTTCACTCCACAGCTGTGGGCTATGGAGCGCCCCTCCCAAATCCCAGTTGTTTTAGCCAGCACCTTCCTAGGATATAAGAGCGGAGAGAGGAATGTGAGCCTGCTGGGGAAGCTCCTGGTGCCGTTTTGCTGCCAACCCCGAGCTGTAATTCATCCCCAGGAATGGCACTGGCTGCGCGGCGGCTGGTCTGCAACCGTCAGCCTCCGAGCACGCACCGGTGGCAGTGAGGTCGCCCTGTAACGTACACCCCTTTGTGTCCTATTTATGGGGAGAGTGTCCCCTCTGTGACGCCGGCGCTCGCTTTGCCAGCTGTCACCCCCAGTCCGAATTCCCATTTTGTTGCATTCATATCTATACCGTGTCTCTGAATAGAGATTTGATTTCAAGTTCCCTCCCTGGAGTAGAAGGAGTTAAAAATAGCAAATCCACCACCCCTCATTCCCTGGCTATGACGCAGTCTCCCAGGTTGGAATTACAATGCCAGCACGAATACGGTCTAAAATAAAACAAATGAGCGTATCACACTCTGCAGAATGAGAGAACGAGCTCCGTGTCTGGAGCGATGACATGGAGGAGGCTCTGCCTTCTACCCTGTGCCTGCAGAAAGCAAGAATTCATCTCTCTTGCAGTGCTTGTATTGGCCAGATAAATGATGCTATGCACGGAGCGATTAGCAGAGTAATAGAGGAGGCATTCAGCCCATCAGGGAATCAGCGGATCGCAGAAGAAACAGGAAGAAATTAGCTTAGTGCATTACAGTTTAGAGCTGTCTTCTTTGAGCACCACGTACCAGCCGCCTTCCAGGCAGCATCCAGATGCTGAGCTGTTAGCTGTGCTGGGACACGATACATCAGCAAGAGCAGGGTGTGGGCATCAGCCTGCTTCCAGCTCACCTGATGGGGCTCTTTCTCTGATCTGGGTTAGAGAATCCTAAATCCTCCTATTTCTCGCTCTCAGACACTGCCCCAGTTTAAAAAATGCTGGCTCCTGGCTTGCTTTGTAATACTTTAAATATAGCATCCTTTATGTTTTTTGATGTACGCACCATATGTTTTGAAAACTGCAACAAAATCCGTGGCGCTCGTGGGTGGAGGTTGAAGGGAAAAAGCATTTCCATACGGGAAGCCGCAAATACGAAACACAGCAGCAAACAGAAAATCCCTCCGTGCAGCAGCCAGCAATAAGCTCCTTTCTGCCCCGGCTGCCTCAGTGCGTGCGAGGGGCCGTGCCGAGCGCTTCCACTGTGTCAGCCCCTCTCTCAACCCGGCGCTGACTCCTCGAGTTCTGTCTCCACCATGCACATCTGGAGCCCCTGACTGGAGGACCCCTGGGCATCCGTGCACGTGGACACCCCAAACCTGCCCAGCCCACCGAGAGTAGAAAATAGATCTGTGTGGGCTGGGGCTGGGCTCAGTCTGCAGCCAAGGCGCTGTCAGAAGCTGCTGGGTGAGTGCTGTGCTGCTGCAGCTCACCCACTTGTCACGCCTCATGAATAAAATCCGGGGGAGGTGATGGGCTCCTGCCGGCCCCAGGCTGCTTCCTTGTGGGCCAATTCATGGTCACTGTCACCCTAGGCAGGCTGGAGAGGGGGTGGCAGCAGTGGGGAGGGGGCTGGTGAGACACACATAGGACCACTAAGGTCACCCTCGTGTCTCTGTGCCCGCTTGGGGTGCAGTTCTCAGCCTGGCTTGGGGAGCAAGCAGGGCTGGAGCTCCCGTGCCGTGGGTGCGTGGTGTATCATCAGCGCAGGACACACTCATCCGCCTCACTCCGCTGCGCTCATACACAATTTATCGGTATCTCTAGCAGCCTGGGCAAGATTTTTAAGCTGAACCAGATGTAAGGATGAAATTCCATCGTCAGCTTCGCAGCAGGGATCCCTCCTCGTCCGCCTCACACAAACCTTCCTGCAGCCCAAAGTGCTGAGCTGGGGAGCGCCATACGTCTGTGGGGCCAGCTGTGGTGGCAGCTGGGCAGTGGCAGGGCTGGGTACGTGGTGGCTCCTGTCCCCGTGTGTCACCCCGTGTCTCTCCTGCTGATGATTGCTCTGAAGGGTGGCTAAGCCCTCTGCTTCCAGAGGTGATCCCTCAAGAGAAGCCTGTTTGGACTCTCTGGGCTGAAATCCAGCGTTCTCACAGCCTCCCAAGTGAAGGGCTGATGTGTGTGTGTGTGCCGCTGTCTGCTGGGGCACTGCATGGCGCTCTCAACTTCCACTCAGGCAAGCAGAGCCCTGGGCAGTGCATGTGTGCTTGGGTTCAGCCCTGGGGATGCCTGTGTACTGCATTCCCTCTGCCTCACACACACGTGCCTCACCCTGCTCTCTTTTTCTCAGCAGCAAAGAGAATGGATAGCTGCTTGTCCAGCCCTGCTGGCCTATGCCATGTCCCCACTCCTGTCTTTAAGTGACTCTCCCCCAGCAGATTAAGCTTGTAAGTGCTGGGCAGAGATGCTTTGCCTGAGCTGCAGCACCGCAATAAGGCCCCTCTGCAGATTCCCTTTGCAGCCTCGCCCTGCCCTCACATCTCTCCTCCCACCAGCTCCTGCAGTTTCCCTCTGTTTCCCTTTTGGCACGCTGAACATGCACATCCACATCATGTCTGAGGCTTGGCCTAATGCTCCCTCATTTCTTCTGGTTCAGCCTGAAGGCTTTTGCTCTTCAGCTGGAGCAGCTCAGAGTCCCAGGATGCATGCACCCAGTCCTCAACCCTCAGCCCACTGCCAGCACTGCTGCTCCCGCCTTGCCGCTAGGCCTTCAGTGCAGCATCCTTGCTCCTGCTTGGAGGCACCTGAGGCAGGACCCCGTGCCACCTGCTGTCACCCAGGGACTGCCATGCTGTCCCCTGCCATTCAGTGTAAGTCCCTGCTTCAGGCTCACTGTGGTTCCTGCCCTGGGCAGTGAAGCATTTCAGCCATTATTAATTAAAATGCAATCTATCCTCTCTCTTCTTCTCCCCAAGCCACGAAGAACTGCTAAAATATTCTCAGGGATAATAGGGAGGGGAATTAAATAGTTACTGTGAAATTCAAGCTGTGCCTTTTGGAGATTGATTGCTGCTCCTGGAGCCTCCAATTCCCCTTTGAGTACTGTGTACCCACAGTCATGCTCTGTGCAGACACCATGCCAGCATCAGTGAGATGCACAGCCTGCCTGCAGACATCATACCCCAGGTTCTTGGAGAGGTGTCTCTTTCTTTCTTTCCACAGGGGTGAGCGGTGGTGGCTGCTTTTGTCCTATGGGGACGAGAAGCACCCAGTTTCAGGGAATGGGGGGCTCTGCTGCTGTGATGCCTGCAGGCAAGCAGTGCAGTGGCACCTGGCTGCAACGGCAGTTCAAGGAGCTCTGGTTGCCATGACAAGCTGAACAAGTACTGGCTAGGAAAAAGGACCCCGGCAGCGCTTAGTGGGGATGGGAGCAAGGCAGTAGGCACGGTGGGTGCACACACCTACATGAGCTGCGCATGGCCAGGGGGACCAGTGTTGGGTCCAAATTGGGGATGGGGCTCCCAGGGCTACGTGCTTGACCTGTGAGCGGGACTGCTTTTCCTGGATGATGTTTGCATCAGTGGTGCTCTGGGTGTGCCCGTGTCACGGTGACCCTGGTGGTGACGATGCGGGGCTGCCAGCACGTTTGTGAACTGAGTGCTTTCTTTTGCTGTGCTGTCCCACATCGAGGTCCTCATGTTTCCCAGCAGCATCAAAAAATGGAGCAACAGCTTCTTTCTCTCCTTCTTGGCAATCTGGACATCAATCTCCAGGCAGGGGTTCTTCCAGCAGCCCCTCACCCAGTACTGCCCACATCCCTTGTTGCTCGGGGTCTGCCTGTAGGTTGGGCTGACCCCGCAATGGGTCCCTGGACTCCCCTGGTCCTGGCAGGGAAGTAAACATCCTGCAGGCTGGGGCTGGGTCAGCGTGGGGGACAATCGCCAGCTTCCTCAGTGCTCACGTTTAGAGAATAATTTCCATGAACACGGCCAGGAACTAACTCAGCTGCACAGGCAGGGCCCAGAATATTCGCTGCTCTGTCTGTTTTCTCCTGTTTCTTTCTGTTCTCTTTCCTTTTCTCCTTATCCCCACCCCCAAGCCCTCCATAGCAGTGCCTGACCTCCCTCCTCTCTTTTCAGGCTGGCAGCAGTGTTTCCTCCAGGCCAGCTCCCTGCTGTACCCTTGCCACTAGCACAAGGCTGGTGCCACCTGTGTCACCCATAGCAGCAGTGACAGCATAGCAATGACACCATGATGGTGACAGCTTGCTGCCCTTTCCCAGCTGCAGTGTGACGTTACCCTGGGGACACCCAGGGCTGGGATCTGGGGAGCAGAGCAGTAATGCAGGACCCATCCCCACTAATTGCACCCACATCCCATATCCTGCTGCCACCACCCCTGGCACCCACATGTTGTTTATGTCCTGTGTCACACCGAGGGAGGTGGGGAAACAGTGTAGGGCAGGTGGATCAGTAATTGGCTGTGATCAGATTAGGGCTGGATTAGGGTGGTGGCACACTAAGGACTCGCTGTAAGCTGTAGATGGCCGCTGGGATCCCAGCCCAACCTACTCTGCACTTCCTAATGATGCTGTGCTCAGAGTCCCCCAGCTATTTCAAGGCAATTTGGTCACCTTCCATCTGGGTCCTGGTGCACTGTAGCTGGGATGCGCACATCTGCACTGTGCCTCACCAGGCTGTGCACAGCCCCAGTGCCCTTCCCCAACAGCAAAGCTGGGCACAAACACACCCACTGCACCACCCGGCTCCCAACTCATCCATCCCTTCCTCCCACAGCATTTTTACAACCATGGCCGAGCTCCTCCCACCCTTGGCCACAGCAGGACGGGCCCTCAGCCCCACTGTGATGAGAAACTCACATCTACACCTTCAACCCTTCCTCTCCACAGGGGCAGCAGGGCTCCTGCAGTGATGGGAAATCCTGCTCCTCGCCTACCACTGCTCTTCTGCTCTGTCTGCAGAGTGAGGGGATTTGGGCTCCTGTGCCCAGGGTGCAGCCTCTCCCTCCCCATCTCCCCACAGGGAGATGCTCATGCTCTCCAGCCCACCTAGCACAGCACATCCCTGACCTCTCTCTTAGCACCGACGCTTCCAGCAGAATTCCTTCCTGGCCACTCACTGCCACTCCTCAGCCTTGACGCCTCTGGCCTGGCACACTGCCTTCCTCTTCCCGAGCCGCCCAGCCCCATCCCAGCCTTCACCCCCACCCACCCCAGGGCTGCAGCACTGCAGGGTCAGGGTGCCCAGCTGCATCACCCTTCACAGTGCCTCCGCATTCCCATGTTGCAGACCAGCCCCAGCAGCACCCACCTGCCTCAGTTTTCTAGTTAGTAATTAAAAGGTGAATGCTTTGCTTTTTTTACAGTCCGAGCATTGTGCAAGTATTAATTAACGGCAATTAATTACATCAGGCCTCCACATCCCCCTGCAGAGATGCTATCTCATAAACACAGTGATAGCAAACACAGTGTTGAGTTGGGTGGGAGCCTCCCATTACCTGTTGCTAATGGTACAAAACCCACCTGCAGCATTTGCCTAATTGGCCTTACAATTAGAAGCGCTAACAGGCAGGTAGAGGGAGATAGGGGTAGGAGCTGGCCTTTATCCATCTATACACCCTGGTGTGCTGCCATGCAGGAAGGGGTGGCACAAAGCTGCTCTGGTGCTGTCCGGGGGCACTGCCTCTCCCCAGCGCAGGCTCTTAGCCCCTTGTTTGCATACAGCCGAACCAGCACAGGGCACTGGGCTCTGACCGGAGCTGCCACCTTAATCCGGATCAGCAGAAATCTGCCACGTGCCCACGCGTGGTGCGCTGCCGTTACGGTCTGCCAGTCTGATGCCAGCAGGGACGTGCGGCAGCCCCGGCCCCGGGCAGCACGACGGCACTAATCGCCGGGCGGAGCCAGCTCAACGTCCTGCTATACAGCAGCAAACCGGGGTGAGATTATGGCGTTCCTCAGGCAGTGCCCACCCCCTCGTCCCGGCTGCTGGATCCCAGCCTGAAGGCCGCTAATGCTGCTTACATTATTAGGGGATTATTTGGGTGTAATGAGCTTTGCCCCGCTCAGCTGTCCCCTACACGGAGCTGCAGGGATGTGTGACACTTCCTGCGTGGGGCCGTTCCCAACCAGGCACGGCCCCGCTGAAACAATGCTGTAATGTTCCTGGTGAAAAATTCCAGCATGAGGCCAAGGTTAATCCCAAATCGGGAGCGCTGGGCTCAGCTCTGAGTAAAGGCAGTGCCAGGGTGGCGGTGGGGCTCGGAGCCGGGTCCTGGCACATCACCGTGGGTGCCAGTAGGTGCCACAGTGAGGCAGTGGGTGCCCTTCTGTCCTCAAACCCTTTTCCTTTCCTCCCACCAAGCACAGGGGTTTGGAGATATGTTGCTATGGCCACAGAGAAGTTTCCCCTGGAGACTAAGAAGCTCCAAACAAGTGATGCCTGCACTCTCTGACACCGATTTCCCCCCTTTTAAAAATTATTATTAATATTTAGTGAAGTGTTGATTTAATTTGCAGCCTCTTACCACCCCGCTCCCCCCACTGCTTTTCCGGCGGTGGATTGCTGTGGCAGTGTCCCAGGGCTCAGCTCCCGCCTTGTTCTGCACAGTGAGAGCACAGCATTCGTGCGGGGGAACGTTCCAGCACTGTAACTCCTGCTGTGCTGGACACCCCTCCAGGATGGGAACCCCCTTGTGGGGTCAGCGCAGGGCACTGCACCGCACTGCAGCGCTGTGCATTCATTGAGCGTGTCCATGGGCACTTGGCCTTTAGGATGGGCTTTTACCGTGAGACCATCGCTAATGTTACTTTGACTTTTCTTTCTGTGCTTTACAAGCCCATAATGGGCTGTTTCTGTTCCCCGTCACCTGATCTGCCCCTCGCTGAATGAAGAGCTCTGCGATGAGTGCTCTCCTCTGTCCCACACCTGTCCTCTCGCCCCTTGAGGTGTGCACACCTCCGATCGGCTGCTTCTCCTGTTCCTGGGAACAGAGCACAGTGCCTGGTCAGGAAGCCACCCCAGCCCTTTGAAATCCCTACCCCTTAATAGCTGCGCTGCCCAAATTGCAAGTTGCTCTCTGAGCTCTCAGCAAATGAGCACTCTGCTTCTTGGCTGTGCCCACAGCTCACAGCGATGGACAGCCCAGAGCTGCCACTTGCAGGTGGAGCGGGGAAAGCAGGAGCTCCTCCTTGCAGCATTTGCTGAGTTCATGTCTGGGGGCTGTGCTGAGACAGCAGAAAGCCCCTCTGCTCGATGCAGTTCCTGCCCTGGATGACTGTCAGCAGCATCGTTGTCCATAGCAGGGGTGTCAGTGCTGCGACGCCTGGCCAGGCTGTGTCCCAAATGCTAACAGACCCTTTTCCTCCCACTTTTCCTTCCCTCCTTCCTGCCAGCAGTTCCCTACCAACAAAACCCCTACACCGCCGGGAGTGGCTCCACCGTCATCCAGTGCTACCGCTGTGGGGACACCTGCAAGGGCGAGGTGGTGCGTGTCCAGAGCAACCACTTCCACATCCGCTGCTTCACCTGCCAAGGTAGGACGGGACAGGTTGGTGCAGTGCTCACAGTGTCCCTGAGTGTTGTCAGCATCACCAGGCTGTGTGCAGGAGTGGCCGACACCTTGGAGCTGCTGCTCCCTGTGAGCTAAGTGAATGCCACCAAACACATCTGGCGGGCTGCTGTATCCTTCAGGTGAACAGGAGGATGAGGGGGTGCCACCAGCCTGGCTGAGCTGAGTTGTAGCAGGGGAGATGGCCAGGGCAGGCAGATGGCACAGCTGTGCTCGAGGTGCCACGGATACTCTGTGCTCAGCTAGGACTCAACGGCCCGAGGAGGCTGTGGAAATAGAGGGGAGAGGTTGCTTGTCCCCTGAGGACGGGTGCAAGAACAGAGCTAGGGAGCTATAAAAGCCAACAACCCAGAACTGATGCTGCAGGGCTTCTCAGCGCATTTGTTAAAGCAGCCGCTCTCCAGCAGGCCCGCGGCTGGTTCTGTGCATTGTAAAGCATCTCATTACCGGGGCTTTTAAAGGTCTCACAGCACCCTGTGCTAAGCAGGGCACATATCCTGTCCCCTTGGCCATCATCTTGCCATTCTCCCCAAGCACCCGGGGCTCAGCAGGAGGGGACAGTCCCCTGGGGCGGTCACCACTCTGTTTAGCCCTGGCTTGCCTTGGGGGCCAATGTGCAGGGCCCATGCTGAGCTCCTCCCCACCCCTCTCCAGCTCTGGTGTCTGTGAGCAGAGGGAAGCTGCTTGCTCAGACAGCCGCTGGCTTCAAAGGGCACAGAGCTGCTGGAGAGCTTGGCACAGTTCACTGCCTGCTCTGCGAGTGAAAGGGAATAAATAATGAGAGGAAATCCTCCTGTCTCACCTTCCCTCTCAGCCCTTACCCCTGCCACTGGCTGCTGCCAGCTCCCATGCCAGCCCTGAGGCTTGTCCCCGTGTGTCCCCTGGAGTGTGGCACAGCTGTGAGGATGTTCTCTGAGTCCCACAGCAAACAGGGTCTGATCCTTCCTCAGGTGTTCATGCTTCTGCTTCCCGATGCCACACAAGAGCTGGGGGCTGCCTGCCTGTCCTTTACCTCATCATTTGGTGGGATGGGTGTTATGCACCATGTCCAATGGTCCCTGTGTAGTCCCTGCTGTGCCTCCCAGAGTATGAAGCTCCTGGGGTCTGTGTAGACGGAAAAGACGTAGGAGGGAGATGACACCAAAGAGCAGGGCTTGCCGTGTCTCCTTGCATCACGCTGACGGGCCGTGCACCACTCACAGCTCCCACCGGAGGGGATGCAGCGGGGCTGGGCTGGGTACCGGCGGACAAACAGCAGTGCGAGCAGCTCCTCCGGGAGCCGCGTCCCGCACCCGCGCGGCCCAATACTGACACCTGCTGGTGCTGGGCCGGGTCTCAGCGGGGAACCCTCGGCGATACCCGCGGGCAGCCGCCGCGGCGCTGCGGCCGGGGGACGCACCCCGCCCTGCCCCCGGGTCCTGTCGCCGAACCCCGCGCTGATGGCTGCGTGTCCTCCCCGCAGTGTGCGGCTGCGACCTGGCTCAGTCGGGCTTCTTCTTCAAGAACCAGGAGTACATCTGCACCCACGACTACCAGCAGCTCTACGGCACCCGCTGTGACAGCTGCGGGGACTTCATCACCGGGGAGGTCATCTCGGCGCTGGGCAGGACCTACCATCCCAAGTGCTTCGTCTGCAGCACCTGCAGGTGGGACATCAGGCACACGTGGGGGCACGCTGGTTTGGGGGCTCATCTCATACGCTTCGTCTCACGTGTCCCTGTTCTTCTCCTCGGCTGCAGGAAGCCGTTCCCCATTGGGGACAAGGTGACGTTCAGCGGGAAGGACTGCGTCTGCCAGAACTGCTCCCATTCGCTTATCAGCACCAAACCCATCAAGATCCACGGGCCCAGCCGTAAGTCGGCCACTAGGGTGTGATGTGAGGGACCCCAGGGGCTTCTGTGGGCACTGCTCCTCAGGCTGACAGGGCTGTGTGCACTCTCCCTGATGTCCCTTTGTAACCCTGTCTTCATGCCCTCTAGCAGGGTTTTGGCTGTGCCCATCATCACTGGGGTGGTGCTGGGCACAGGTGCCGGTGCTCGGGGTTGGGAGGGGCTTTTGGGGCTGGCATGCAGCACGGCACGAGCATTTGGGGAGGTTTGGCAGGAGGAGCAGAGCAGCCTTCGTCTCCACCCAGGGTTGCAGGTCAATGCTGGTTTTGGAAACTCCCTTGCCCTGTGCTTGACCTGGGTGGGTGCTGCTGTCTTGTCCCTGTGTGAGCTGCTTGTGCTCCTTCCCTTGTGTTGCTGATACCAACTTGAAACTCAGCAGGACCTGGGGGAAGGCTGTACTGGGTGGGTTTGGCCGGCCCTCACTATGACCTCCCGTGAGTTTGGGGATGTGGCTTCACTGGTGAGCCCCAGGCACAGCACAGGACTTCCCCACCTTCCTCCATCCCCACGCTGAGCCCCACGGATGAGCTGGCAAGAGCTGCCCGTTGCCTCCTTTAGCAGGGCCATAGGAAGGGGAAAGGCAGCCATGTGCTCGGCCTCTCATCAGCTTCCTCCTTTCCCACCCCTTCCAGCCAGTGCTCCCTGGCCAGCAGAGTGGGGTTACCCAAGGGCACTGTGCTTTATTCACAGACAGCAGCCAGTTGTGTGGTGTCTTGGGGTCCTGGCACTGCCACCCAGGGGAATGGCAGGGAAGGAATGCCTCTGCAGGGCTGCCACCTGGGGCTGCTGCTATGCTTTTCAGGAGAACAGCCCTGGGAGCAAGGTTCTGTGCCTCTCCCTGCAACTCCAGATTGGGGAGCAACCTGAAAACCAGGCAAGCAGTACTTCTGTGAGGGAAGGACCAGATCCCAGCTCAGCTGAACTGCCCCCCCTGCTTTCCGCCAGGGGCTCTCCCAGCTTTGCTCCGTGGGCAGTGGCTTGGTGTGGAGCTGCCCAAGGCTGGGCTATGCAGAAGGCCTTGCTCTGCTTGCACAGTGCCTCAGGAGGGAGGAGGGCAGTGAGGAGAGGGTTAAGGAGCAACACTATGGAACCTGCTGCACCGGGGCAGAAGAGGATGAGAAGCCAAGGTCAGGGGTCCAAGGCCCATGTGCTTCCTGCTCGCAGCCTTGGCAGGAGCCAAGAGTAGCAGGGAAGGAAGGGAGTCTCGTAAATACCGTGCTGGGGCCGGATGCAGTGATGGAGAGCGCAGCCCTTCCTCTACTCTGCTCTGCTGAGCATTTCCCATCTCTGTGCCCCATGGGAGCCCTGGGCAGCACAGCCCCACAGGGCCCTGGCCAATGCCATGGTGCCAGCCCCAGCAGAAAGACTCTCCTCCCGATTCATTCTGAGGACAGGCAGGGGCAGGTGATATCTTCCATCTGTGGTGCAGGGATGATCCCCCAGAGGCAGAGTTTTCATCCGTTCCCCCTCCTTTTTGCCCCCCTACTCCAGACTGCGCAGGCTGCAAGGAGGAGATCAAGCAGGGCCAGTCCCTCCTGGCACTGGAGAAGCAGTGGCACGTCAGCTGCTTCAAGTGCCAAACATGCGGGATCATCCTCACCGGAGAGTACATCAGCAAGTGAGTGCTGCTGGTCGAGCTTGGCTGGTCTGTCCTTGCCTGCTGGTGCTGCAGTGAGCATCTGCCTATGGGCAGCTGGCTGTGGGTACCTGGCTATGGGCACCTGGCTATGGGGGGCAAAGCAGCAAGTGATAGCCCATTGAGCAGGTGACTCTCAGGTGTGTGGTGGGATTTTGGCGGTGCAAGGAGTTCTTGGCCTGCTTACCTGCCTCACCCATCTCCTTCCTCTCCTGAAGGGATGGAGTCCCATACTGCGAGTCTGACTACCATGCGCAGTTTGGCATCAAGTGTGAGACGTGCGACCGGTACATCAGTGGCAGGGTCCTGGAGGTGAGTCCTGGGGCCACAGCCGCCTGTCCTGGGCTGTAATAGGGACAGTCCACCCAGAAGTGTGTGTCTTGGGGAGCTGTGGGAGAGTCATCACTGCCATCACATTATTCCTCCCTCTGGGCTGTGGGCAGTGGGTGTGTGGACATCTTTGTCTGGAGTGTGGCAGTAGAAGGAAGAGCAGCACCACATTGCAGACCTCGGTGTTTGGTACCAAAGCACCCAGTGCCATGAACATTCCCCACATGTGGAGACTCCAGCTCTAACCAGCTACTGCCATACCTGTCTCCAGAGCATCCCCAGCCTGCAAGCACATCCCTTGCAGACTGCTGGTTGCCTTGGAAACACATCCAGCACAGCCACCCACCCAGGTGAGGGCTGCGGCACCCAGCTATCCCTGTCTTCCCCCCAGCCAGGGCCCTGTCCTGGGCCAGATTCAGAGGTGGCTTTGCCTATTGGACAAGTCTTGGCCAGCAGGAGCTGCTTGTGCCAAGCTGCTGTGGGATGCAAGGATATCATGGGGATCCAGCAGCAAAGATGAGTGCAAGCAGCCATGGTGCAGGTTTGAGGCAATGGAGCAGCTGCACAGCCTGCAGCAGCCAGCAGGTGGGAATTGCTGCCTGAGGGAGGAGAGGTCCTTCAGGGCCAGTCCTGCAGCCCCTGCTCCTGGAGTGGAGGATGCAGCCATGCTTACTGTTCCTACTCAAATGTCTGCAGGGGATAAAAGGCTGGAAAACCCAGCCTGATTGTAATCCAAAGGGTCAGAAGGTGGGAGGCAGAGAGAAAGATGTCAGAATAAAACATGCTGTGGTTTTTAGATCCGCTGGTGTTTCCGTGGAGCTGAGCTGTGGCAGGATGGGGAGGTAGTAATGCTGAAAGCATGTGCAGCTGCTGCTGAGACCTGGAGCTGCTGGGTGGGGGAGTCACTCCCAGGGCAGCACTGTACCCACCTCTCTGCCATTCCAGAGACCCCTGGCAGGGAGCAGCATCCCCAAACCCGGGGTACCACAGCTCTACTGCGGGCTGAAGAAGCAGTGGTGCAGGCGACAGCTGAAGGAGGGGTCTGGAGCCTGCTGAGAGCTGGGACAGGGCACCTCCAGCCTGGGTCACCCACAAGAAGTAATCAGCCACCCCCTCCCCCCAGTTCCATTAGCTGAGCTGAGAGCACCAGGCCTGGCCAGGGAACCTCCCGTGAGGCTTCAGCCAGGGTTCTCCAGCATCTTGCTCCCATCCTTCTTCAGGAGCTCCTGAGCCCAGGAATGCTTTCTGCTGACTTCAGTCTCCAGCACTGGCTGCTGTGAGCATGAGCTCAGAACTGCAGCAGCTGCTGTGGCCAACTGCCCAGCATGGGGCGCTCAATTGGAAACCCCAGAGAGGAGCAGGGCGAAGCCAGAGCTTCCTGAGCTCAGATCCTGCTGGCAGCGCTGGGTGGCACCGCTGGCACTGCTCAGTGCCTGCCGGAGAGCTTCCTCCTGGATCCAGGGGTTCCAATCGTCTTCTCCAGCAGAGCACAAAATGAAAAGGGCGCCTTTAAATAATGTGAGGCCTTAACGAGCCTTCCCGTGCTATCCATCAGCTGCTGGGTTTTCCTAAGGGCTGGAGCTGTGCGGCCAGGCACGAATGATTAATGAGTCTGTAAGGGACCCTGTGTGATAACAAGCAGATCTCGCCACCCACAGCTTCTGCCACCCTCTTATAAGCTGTAATGTGAATCAGTATAGTAGAGGAAAAGCATGCACACTTCTGGGATATCTGCCTTTGGAGGGATGGGTGGTTGCTCAGGCTCTGCACTTCACAATGGATGAGGCCCTGCTCCCCCTGCCAGGTCTGGTGCACTTCCCTGCCAGCCTACCGCAGCAGCACATATGGACAGACAGGAAAAGATGTGTGTGTTATTTCTTAGTGTCTGCACACTGAGCCACTGAGGGGGTCTGAAAGCACCGACCTCACTTGGCTGCAGCACATCCTGGCTCCAAGAGGGACCAGAGGAGCAGCAGAGCATCTGGGAGGATCTGTGTCTCTGACATGAGCTGTCTCCAGCAGCCCATAGTCCCATTCCTGTATGGGAAATATGGAACTACAGATACAGTGGCCATGGTGTTTAGGAGCTGAGGCTTAGCTTCATGGTTTTCAGTCTCTTTTCTCACAGCTTACAGCTGAATCCTCCGATTGACACAGTGATGGTGGATCTCTCTTGGCGTAAATCAGAGGGGAGAAGCCACTGACTGCCATCTGTGCCCTGGGAGGATCAGTTTCCTGCTGATTTTATGGGCAACCACCTCTTCTCTGGCACTTCTCGCTAATCTTCACATCAAATTTTTCTATTGATCTTCCCTGCTTCATACTGTTCCTAACTCCCCCTGTCACTGCCATTCCTATTATCAGCGAGAGCCTTATCTTCCTCTTCTTCTGCTGCCCTCAGTCACCCTGCATACTGGTTATTGCAGAAATGCAATGACCGGTGGGGCTGTGCCCTGAGCCAGGGCTCCCAGACCTGCAGGTCAGGTCTGTTTCTTGCATGAAACACGCTCTGCTTTTCTCTACTTTGTGTTGCTCTCCCTGAGGTTTTGCCCCTGAGCATGCCCAGGCCCTGCCCCACTCAGGCTGTTCCCTTGCAGGCGGGTGGGAAGCACTACCACCCCACCTGCGCCCGCTGCGTGCGCTGCCACCAGATGTTCACCGAAGGAGAGGAGATGTACCTCACAGGTAAGAACTGCAGCCCTGATAGGGGCTGTGCCCAGTGCAGGGAACCCCAGGACCCCTTCCCACCTGTCCCACCTCCCCTTTGTCTGGATTACACTGAGCATCTTAAGGCTCTGTCTGCTCAGCTGCTTTGGTGCTGGCAGGAGCTCATTCCAGCCTCCATAGGAACCATTCCCAGCTGCAGTGCAGCTGGGGACAGCATAGCCAGATCCCACTGGGGGACAGCAGGCTCTGGGCAGGGGCAGGAGGTGGTGGGGCTGGGATATGCAGGGACAGGACGGGGCTGGGGACGTGCAGGCACACAGCTGGGTGATATCTAGCAGTGGGTGCGAGCTGTGCACAGAGCTCAGGTGCTTTCCCTCTGCACTCCAGGCTCTGAAGTGTGGCATCCCATCTGCAAGCAGGCAGCCCGGGCAGAGAAGAAGCTGAAGGTAGGTGGCAGTCAGAGGCCTCTCCAAAAGCTGCAGGTCCCAAGTGCTGACCTGAGTCCCTGGGCACTGCGGGAGCACTGCCCCAGTCCAGGGTGGTTCCTTACCCTGCAGGAGCTTCATTCCTGAGCAGCACTCAGCACTATGCAATGTCTGCTACTCCTGGCTGTGACCTGCCTGGCTCTCACTGGTCCTTTCTTTTTGGCTCCACAGCACAGAAGGACATCAGAAACCTCAATCTCGCCACCCGGCTCCAGCATTGGCTCCCCCAACAGAGTCATCTGCGTAAGTAGATCTCTGACCTCAGCCCCACAGGGCAGAATTGAGGCTGTGGCCATGGGTTTGGGGTGATCTGGAAGGAAGAGTGACAGTTCCCACCCCTGTGTTTGGGAACAGCATGGACAAGTCATGTCCCCTCTCCCCATTGGCACGTAGGGAGCACCCAGATGGACACTGTCCCACTGCCCTCCATCCCCGCCCCTCTGCCCTGTCCCTCTGCTGCCTCCGCTCACCTCTTCTTCCTGCTGCCGTGGTGCTCGGGCTCCACGTGCTGGTTCTGTGTACTGTGTGCTCCATCTTCCCCTTTCCTCTCTCCTTTTCTCCCTTTCCGTCCTTTCTGTCTCTGTCTCTCCCTCTCCCTAGGCTAAAGTGGATAATGAGATCCTTAATTACAAAGACCTGGCAGCTCTTCCCAAGATTAAAGCCATCTACGAAGTGCAGCGTCCTGACCTCATTTCGTACGAGCCCTATCACAGATACACGTCGGATGAGACGCTGGAGAGATATAGCTATGGGGAGGTACTGAGCCGGGACGTGCCCAGAGCCGAACCCCCATTTGGGGACATGGCATGGGGCTTCACTCACTTCTCAGGGATACCAGTGGGCACACAGGAAAGGGGATTTCTCCCCAAGGCTTCCTTCCCATTAGCAGGTGCTGAAGTCACTGTCAAGAGTGAGGTGGCATGCAGCTGTCCCATAGCAGCTCATGGGCAGGAGGGCACAGAGGGACAGGATTTGAACAGATCCCACAGAGAGGGGTGGGAGGTTGAGGTAGTCCTGGCAAGGGCTTTGTAATGTGCTGCAGCCACATCCCTCTCATCCCTAGTCCCAGGGCTTGTCACCCCCAGTCCATCCACCCCAACAGCTGTCATGAATCTGCTCTCACCGAGTGGGCTGTGGCATGGGAAACAGAGCTGCTGTGTGGCCACCACCGTTAACCATGTGCTGTCTCTCTCTATCTCTCCTCCCTGCCTCCCGCTGTCTCCAGTCCTTGGGGACCCTCTCCCCGTACTCGCAGGTAATGGCACTGCAGACCTTCATCATCCTGCTGTTACTATGGGGCTGTGCTGAGCATCCCCTGCCCGGTGCCAACCCGAGGTTGGGGGACATAGGGACCCATCCCAGGGGACTGCTCCTGTCCAGCCCCAACTGGACACACATGCACTCAACAGCATCCTCGGCCCAGGATGCCTACTTCATCTCTCACCCTCAGCTCTAACCTTCCAAACCTCTCCTTGTCCCCAGGACATCTATGAGAGCTTTGACATCCGGCAGAGGCGAGCCTCCAGCCCTGGCTACATCGACTCCCCCACCTACAGCCGGCAGGGCATGTCCCCCACCATCCCAAGGTCCCCCCACCACTTCTACCGCTCAGGTGAGGATTTGGGCTGTGACTCCAAGGACCCCTCTGGTCTTGGCCAGGGACAGAGGAGGAGCGGTGGGTGCAGGTGGTGACCTGTGCTGCATGCAGCCTGTGGTTCTGCCACCCTCTGTGCAAGCCGCAAGGGAAGGCTGAGGGGGCTCAGAGCTGAGGATGAAGGTGGCCCCAAGGTCCAGCAAAATGTAGAAGAGAGCAGCCCACTCAGCTGGCATGGTAGTTCTGGGGTTGTGCATGGAGCATTCATGCTGCAAGAGCTGCTCCGGATTGCAGAGCTCAGCTGGGGAGGAACACGCTGTGTCTGCCCGCTCTCCTGGCATCTGGAGCTCGATAGGAATGCACTGCACAACCTGAGGCAGTGTGTCCAGAGATGCTGCCTCCTCCACCATCCCTGCACTGCACCACTCACCACTGCATCACGCACAGCTTTCCTCTCACCAATGGTGCTGCCAATGGAGCACTTCCACATCTGTCTTCATCAGAAGATGCAGGGCATCTGCTCCATCATGGCCCATCCTGGACCACATCACCCTGTCACCTCACTACACAGGCCATCCCCTGCTCTTCTAACACTGCTGCCTTTAACACCTGTTTTCTTCTGCCTCTTGTTCTTTCTCTCGGTCACTTTTGGCTGCTTCTGCTCGGCACTGCGTAGGCACAGAGAGTGGGCGCAGCTCCCCCTACTATAGCCAGTTAGATGTGAGGTCTTCTACTCCAACCTCATACCAAGCACCCAAGCATTTCCACATTCCAGGTAGGCTCTGGAGCCCCTGGCCCAGGGGAAGCACCGTATATGTCGCATGCCCGCATGTGCCATCCCCTGTGTGCTGCATGCGTAGCTCCACCGCCTGCCTAGAGCCAGCTGGCAGCAGGATCTACCCTGGTAGAGGCCATCCATAAGCAGGACCTGCAGCTTGAACCCTCCTCCTCCCTGTCACCACCCAAATGTCTCAGAGCCTTCCAGTGTCTGCTTGTCCCCTTGTCCCCATGCCCACCCTTCCTCTACCTGCACATCTCGAGGAGCCCCTGCAGAGAGCCATCCTCTGCCCTCTCCCCCAGGACCATGAGGCAATGCGTGTCAGCCAGGGGCCGTTCTGCTCTCCCCCTTAAAGATGATTATTTTATACTCCCCCTAGGGCCCGCCGCTCCCTCCCCCCAGGCTCTTCTGGGCTTGCCAGCTGCCTGCTGCCCTTCTGCAGGGATTGCAGGGGGCCACCAGGTAAGGGCCACCACCCACTCCCAGAGCCCATGGGGATGGGTCAGAGGGGGGGCAGTGGGCGGGAAGCAGGCAGAGCACCATCCATCCCCTGCCCCGCAACAGGCACTTCCCACCACTCTGTCCCACCATGGGACCCCCAGTGCCTGGAGACACCCTGCACCACAAGGACACCCTGACCACACTCCCACCCCATCCCCCCACCCAGCAGGTCGGTGCTTTATGGATGGCCCCCTCAACCCTCCGCCAGCTTGGCACCAGGCGCTGGCTCGCTTTCCCTCCCAGCTGGCTCTTCTCTCTCTCTGCTGCGGAAAGAGGCTTTGGCTGAGTTTGTTGTGCCCCAGGTAGCTCGCAGGTGGTTCTCGCAGGTGTTCTCCCCCATGGTGCCCAGCTGCAGGCTGGCAGGGCCGGTGGTGCATCTGTGCCCCCCGCGGTGCATGCTGACCGGGCGCTCGCTGCATGGCACTCATGCATTGCCACCTGCCCAGCTGCGGTGGAATCCAGCCTGGATCTGGCTGGATGCTGGGGCTGCACTGGAGGCTGCTGCGGGGCAGCATCTCCTGCAGGACCACTGTCCTGCCCCCGCTGCAAGCTCACACTGAGCTCCTCTCCATGCTTCTTTCCTCCTTTCTTCCCTTTCTCTATCCAGCTGCTGGTGAGAGCAACATCTACAGGAAACCTCCCATCTACAAGCGGCACGGTCAGTCTACAATCTGGGAGCCAGGCACGGTGGCTCTCGGTGTGGGTGATGGGTAGGGGCATGGTGGGAGATGCAGGCAGGAGTTAGGGAGCAGGGCTTTGCGGATGGTAATGCTGCTTCCCCTCTGAGCAGCACAGTGCAGGGCACAATGCAAGGAGCAGGGCGGAGGGGAGGGCTGCTAACCATGGGGCATCCTTGGGAGGGGGAGTGAGGACTCAGGGGGGTGGCAGAGGGGATGAGGGTGACACCAGGAGTCAGAGCAGCCCATGTAAAGGGCTGCAGATGGCGATTTACAGTTACACACGGAGGCCTTCAGGAATAACATAGCCCGTCCTGGATGGCTGCTGCATGTTGAAATGCACCCAGGAGGCTGGGGAGGAGGAAGCCTGGGGTGGTTCATGGCTCTGCTGGGCTTGTACTCTCTCTGCTTGCTGACATGTGTAGCTGGGCATGAAGTGCAGATGCCTGAAGTAGTAACTGTGTCTCCTCTCTCTCTGCGGGCTCCCTTTCCCACCTGCCCGCTGCCTTGCTGTCTGCCTGCACCTCTGCTGTAAGTAGCTGCTGTCGGTGAGGTACCCTGTGCTTGGGTGGTGGGCTCTGCCTGTACCTCCTTTCCCCTGCTGCCTCCAGGACAGTCATAGAGGGTGGCTGGAAGGAGCCAGGGGCTATGCATGTTCCCAGTGCCCATCCCCCTGCAAGTGTCCTGGCCTTGGGACTGAACCCCTTCCCCAGCTGCTGGGGTCCCCCCCCCTGCTCTCCATGGTGACCTGTTGGCTGCCCCAGAGGGACTGTGCCCTCCTCCATCTCTTCCTGTGTGAACCCTGCTGTGTGCCTGTGCAGCCATAGCCCTTGGAGAGGGGACAGCCTGGGGACATGGTGCTGCTGGTACTGAGGCTGCTGGAGTGCCAGACCCTGCACTGGAGACCATTGTCTGCCACTGCATCCTTGTTTTCAGGAGGTGTCAGTCATTTGAGAATGGGTTATTTCCAGCTCTGCTCTGAGCTCTCCCAAACACAATTTATTACAAAGTGCTGGGAAGAGAGGAGGGTTTGCTTTCATCCTGGTGTGGAACTTTTATAAATGTGATGTCCCTGTTACAGCTCCCCATTCTCCTTTTGCAGACAACGTCCCTGCAGCCACCAAAAGCAAAACCAGTGAGGACATTGCACAGACATCCAAGTACAGCCCTGCCTACTCCCCCGACCCCTACTACCACTCCGAGTCAGAGTACTGGTCCTTCCAGGGATCCCCCAAAGGTAACAGCCATCCGTGGCACTGCGGGAATGGAAAACCCACAGAGAGGGCATCACCCTGCTTTGCACCTGGACCCAAAGATGGGGTTGAGCTGAGATACGTACCAGAGTGACCCCCAAATCCCAGCAGTCCTTGGGATCTGTCTGTCCCCGTGCCTCTGGGGGCCGTCTCCTGTCTCTGCCCCAATCTGACCCCCACATGTCTCCTTGCAGCCCCCCGAGCCCGGCGGTTCTCATCAGGAGGTGAAGAGGATGGCTATGAGCGGGGCATGCACAAGGTAAGAGGTTTCCCTGTTCGAGCCTGGTGGGGTGGTCACAGAGGGTGGCAGCGAGTCAGGAAGGCACAAAGCCTGTCACATCTTTGCCCAGAGGTGCCACATGCCCTGGGATGCTTCCCAACCAGCACTGCCATCTCTCTGCCCAGATCCAGAGCGGCATTGGCAGGCTGATCCTGAGGGAGGAGATGAAGGCGCGCTCCAACTCCTATGCAGACCCCTGGACCCCACCCCGCAGCTCTGCCAGCAGCAGAGAAGCCCTGCACACGGCTGGCTATGAGGGCTCCCTCAACGGCTGTAAGCACAACTGTCCACCCCTCTGTCCCATGCAGGAAGGGGCTGGGAACAGGGGATGCACCCAGGAGACCCCTTTCTTTCTGAGGCTCTGTGCAGCCTCCATGCTCTCATGGGGCTGGGACTGTGTGGGGATGCCTGGGGAGCTCTGAGGAGGACCACGGGATGGGGGGGGGATCTCTGCGTGGTGCAGAGTGCTCAATCCTTTGACCCTGGCTGTGCTCCCCTTGCAGCCCCCCGGATGCACTACCTGGCTGACAGTGGTGAGTGTACCACCCCTCATCCTTGGGGCATGGTCCTATCCAGGTGTGGAGACCAGAGCCTGAGAGCTGAGCCCAGAGAGCCATGCTGGGATTGGGGAGGTGTGGGGAGAGGAAGGAGCCCTGTGCTGTGCCAGGGCAGAGCAGGAGGGAAGAAGATTTTGAAAGGGGCTATTGGGATGGAGGAGGGAAGGCTGCCATGGGAGAGAAACACACTGGGAGGAGTTGGAAAGGAGATAGAGCCAGGTGAGTTTGGAGCTGGACAGAAATGAAGAAATAATGGAAATTCAACCAGACTGTGAGCAGCTGGGTTGGGGAGGCAGGAACACATCTGTGCCATGCATGGGAGCAGTGGCTGAGGAGATGTGTCAGAAAAGGGGAGGTATGGGCATGCAGCAGTGCTGCTGGGTGCATTGGGCTGGTCCTGCGGTCTCACTCATGCTCCATGGTGGTTTCCTTCCAGATCCCCTCATTTCCAAGTCAGCCTCTCTCCCTGCCTACAGGAGGAACGGGTTGCACAGGGTGAGTGCCTCCTGCTGCTCCCTTCTCTGCATCCCTGCTGCCATGCCTGGCTGTGCCAGTCCCAAATAACCCTCAGTGGGCACTGCCAGAGAGCTGTGCCTGCCCCACTGCAGGTCTCAATCCCCGTCCTGCAGCTCACATTGCTTTGCTTCACACCCTATAGCTTAGGAGACCTGGGCTTGTCACTTCCCTGTTGCTTGTGCTTCAGTTTCCTCACTGCCAGGCATGGGGGTGTCTTCCCCTTTTGGGGACATGAGAGATGCTGTGCTGGGAAGAAGACTGTCTGGAGGGGCCCCTTCTCACCCCTCCCTCTCTCCTTGAATCCCTCCCGCAGCCGCCCAGCGCGGAGCTTTTCCACTACGACAGCACCAACGCCGTCAACTGGGGGATGCGAGGTGAGGCTGTGGGGCTGGGCAGCAGGCAGGGTGGGGGGCCAGCAGGTGCCGTGGGGCTGCTGCCCCACTGCAGGCAGCTCCAGAAATGGGATCTAGACCAGAGGGACAAGGGCAGAGATGGGGGAGTCCCTGCAGCCCGGGAGGGGGCTGCTGGTGTGAGTGGCTCATGTCTCTTGTTTTTTTTGTGTCCCACAGAGTACAAGGTAAGATGGCTCCCAAGCGTGACTGCCACCTGGAGGTGACACCCAGAGGAGGTCCCAGAGAGGTGCCCCTGTGTGCCCAGACCCTGTTAGGGAGAAGCTTTGCCCTCTCCCTGGCTTCTTCCCCCTCCATCCCCATCCCGACAGCCCATCCTGGGACTGTAGGGCTCCCAACAGAGCTTCAGCTTCCTGCCTGGGTCCCCAGCCCTGTGCTAGGCGGCAGTGTCTCCCTGGCACGAGGCAGAGGTGGGTGGCTGTGCTCGTGTTCCCAGCTCACATTCACCTCTGGGTCACTCCTGGCTTTGCAGAGTGAGTAGCAGAACTTTGATTCACCATTTCAGAGCCACACAGGTGGATTAGGGTCACACCAAAAGCAAGCCACCTTCTACCCTGTCCCACCAAAGCCCTGCTGTGCTATTTAAGCCCCCCCAAAATGTGGCAGGGGGAGGCATTGTCCTGGTGCCCCATTGCTGGCTGTAGAGAGCTGCCATGGTGCTGCTGTCCCTGCGCAGATTTACCCCTATGAGCTGCTGCTGGTGAAGACAAGGGGAAGGAACCAGCTGCCCAAGGATGTGGACAGGACTCGGTTAGAGGTGAGGCATCTTCCAGTGGACACATCTCCTTGGGGCTTACCCTCCCTGGCCCACGTGGGGCAGTGAGGGGGGCTCACGGGCACGCAAGGAGCATCTCCTGTGCGAGCAGAGCTGCAGGCTGCAGTCCCCTGTTGCACCCCTTTGGGGGGGTCTCACTGCCAGACCCCCTCCAGCTGCAGCCCTGCACTGCCATCAGCCTGGGATGGTGGCCCTGGCCCAGCAGCTCCTCTCTCCGCAGCGGCACCTCTCCCAGGAGGAGTTCTACCAGATCTTTGGCATGACCATCGCCGAGTTCGACCGCCTGGCCCTCTGGAAGAGGAACGAGCTGAAGAAGCAGGCGCGGCTGTTTTAAAGGCATTATAAATATATACATACCTATAAATATATACATAGAAAGATCTCTATATTGCAGCTCTGTATGATTCTCAGTACTGTACGTGGCAGAGGCACCCTCTGCTCCCCTGAGAGTGAATTGGAGTCTCATGGATAATTCTGTGCTCTTTGTTTCTTTTTCTTCTCGAGCTTTGATTCTGCATCCATCTTTGGGGGTTTCTGGGGGCTGAAGGTGGCAGGGTGGGGGGGTGCTGTCAGTGCTGACCCTCTGCAGCGGCCACAGCTCTGGAAGCCCTGTGCTGTGTGCTGAGGGTGGGAGTGGATGTGGTCACAGCACACCGGTAATTGCTGCTGTCAGCTTTAGTGCAGCAGTAATGAGCCAATTGGGTTTATAATGATTTCACCCATATAAACTACAGCTCCCTAAATCAAGCTCGGCTGTTCGGGGCTATGAAGAACTTCCAGCAGCAGTGCGAGAGATAAAGCCTGGAGAGGCCAGAGCTTCAGTTAATTCATAATAATAATGCCACAACAATGAGAAGCTTTTAATTTTCAAAACATTTTATGAACGTTAAGTAACTGTTCCTCACCACTCCCAGCATAGCAACGATGGGATAACTGGGCCAGAGTCCCGGCACACACCTCTGGGACAGCGGCCAGCCAGCAGCACCCCACGGGCTGCCATCGCTCAGGACGTGCTGAGTGACTGCCGTGACCCAGAGAACAGCGGGTGCCTCACAGCAGCTGCAGTGCCCACGGTGCTGCTTTGGCTGTGCCATAGGGATGGCTGTGCCCTTGTGCCCACAGCCCGGGGCGACCCTCTGGTTTGAGAGGGAATTGGGGCTCTGTCCCAAGGACAGAGTCTAATGGGGGCACATCTCTGCGGGGCTGTGCGCAGGGGGAGCAGGGCTGGGCTGCTCAGGGGACCAGAAGGGGCTGCCGGCTGTATGGTGCCCCGCACTACAGGCGCCAGTTCTCGTCGGGGCACAGCGACAGCGGCAACGCAGGGTCGAGGGACGCCAGGAGAGAGCGAGCACGGAGAGCCCCGGGAACGGCGAGGCGAAGCACGGAGCTCCGCATGCGGCTCCGGAGCCGTCGGCACCCGGCGGGGCGGGGCAGCATCCCTGCGGGCGCGGCTCAAGGCGGGGCCGTGCCGGTGCTGCCCCGCGCCGAGGGAGGGGCGTTGCGGGATCGCCGGCACCGCGCCGCCACTCGCCAGTCCGCTCCTCCCGGGGCGGCCGCCGCTGCTCGCGGTGCGGACCATGGACCGGCTGAGCGGTGAGGGCACGGCGCGGGCGGCGGCACCGGGCGCCGCGGGGGAAAGGGCCGGGGGTCGATGCGCGTCGTCACCTGAGGCTGGGACGCGGGCTGGCGTTGGTCGGGCGGGCGAAAGGGCAGCGCCTTGCGGGAGGCTGTGCGGGGGATGAGCGCTCGGTGCGCTCGTCGGGGAGGAGGAGGTCCCGGGATTGAGGAGAGGGAGTTTCCGCGCCGCGGCAGTGGCACCGAGCGCACGGGGCTGTCGGGTTGGAGCCGGACCTGCCCCGATGCGGTGACTGCGCTGCGGGGAAGGAGCGGCGTGGTGCTGCCCGTCAGTGCCGAGCGCTGCCCCGGGGCTGTGAGGCAGCAGGTGGAGGCGTGGGGAAGCACGCACGGGTCCCGGCCTTGGTTGGTGCCGCAGCAGTACTAATGATGCCGGGGATGTGGCTCTGCAAGGCAAAGCCTCTGTGTGTGCTGCTCGGGGTCAGCGCCGGAGAGACCCGAGGGTCAGGAGTTCCCCCTCCCGATGGAAAAGGATGGGGTGGTGTTTCCTCAGTAGAAATGTGATGTGAGGAGTTCGAATCTGGGGATGCAGCACGCAGTGTTGTTGCTCAGTACATTGCATGGCATCACAGGAGAGGACAGGAACAGGGACAGCCACCCCTTGCAATTCACCCAGCCCACCTGCCCTGCAGTGCTGGCTCTGAAGGAGGCTGCTGCTGCAGGAGGAGTGTTGTTATCAAATACACGTGGTGCCAGGGCCCAGAGCACCTCATTGATGGGCAAAGGAGAAAGCTGTGCAGGCTGCTGGGAGGATGTCCCTCCTGTGATGGATGTCTACCCCCACATGATGAGCACTGAGGGCTCCCCACATCGTGGGGAGGTGATGGCATGCTGCTGAGCCCATACTGGCTTAGTAGAGATGAGCCCAGACATGGCACAGGATGTGCATGGAGAGGTCCTTGTCCATGACTCCTGCATGGATGCCCACTGCCCCAATGCCTGCCATGCCCCGCTTTGCAAAGGTTTCCCCACTGAGGCAGAGCTGTGCTGCTTCTTTTACCCCCTCATAGGTGCCTTCTATGGTAGTGGTGGAAGTGCCTGCTGCTTAACTTTCTGTGTGTGTAATGAATGGCTGTTGGCACTCGGATTGCTTTTTGCTAATGTAAACCTTCTCCAGACTGTTCTGCTCATCACCAGAGCCACTGGATCCCTCTGAGGCTGTAGCTGTGCAGGGAGGGCATGGAGTTTTGGTGGATGAGGGGCCTCTGACTCAGTCTCCAGCCTCTCCATACTCTCTAGCAGCTACTCAATGCTGTGCCAATGGAGAGCTATGGATGTGCCTGTGATTTGGGGATGCTCCACGCCATGAGCCTTGCTCCAGCTGGGCTGTGCTTGCTTCTCCTCATTAATAACTCTTCTCTGACCTTTTGTGCCACAAGAATTTCAATCTTGCACCATATCTGTGGTCTAAATCCAGTGAAGCCAGCAGAGATGTGTCAGGGATAAACTTGGCTCCAGCTCACCCACAAGAATGGGGAGGCATTGGGCTAGGAGGGAGGGAGCCAGGCTCATTCCTGACCTGCTGCCTGAGCCCCACATGCAGCCTGGTGAAGGGGCGAGGAGCTCTGAGGCCAGCTGTTAGCACCAGGCAAGTGCCGAGCTCTCCCCCGCATTGCAGCCATTCCTTCCGCTGGAAGCTGAGCTGCCTGGCGGCGGGGTCCTGTTTATAGCCCAGGGAATGGGGATGAGCTGTCCCTGGGCTGCCCCAGTGCAGGCAGGCAGTGGGTCATTGCCCCATGCAGCGGTGGGGCTGCTGGGCAGGGTGGGAAGCAGTGGGCTCATGCTGTGTTAGCACCTTCCAGGCAGTGAACCCAGGGATTCCTATCGCATGGGACTGCCTGGAAACCTGCCTCTTTCCAACCCTTGCTCTTGACCTGGAAGTGCTGTTTTCCGGTGGAAATGTGCTGAGCTGCATGCTGACGTGCCCCGTGCTACACAGCATACAGCAAAATGCTGCCTGCAGGAGGGCCGGCACTCCTCATCCCATCCCAGGAAAGCTTTGTATGAGGTTTTGAAGTTGTCTCATCCTGAACAGTTGGAGGGCTTTGTAGAGGAGAACAGGGAGTGAAAGCTGGGCTCGGCCCAGTGTTTGCCTGTTGTTCTGTGGCCAAGTTGCTTGCTGGGACACAAGATAAGGGTTTTGCAAAGTGGAGGCTTGAAGTGGTTTCTGACATCCCAGACTCACGTCCTAATCCTTTAACTCTTCCCTACACCAGTCCAGTCTGGCACAGCTAAAGGAACGAGTATTTCCTCCTGTGTGGAAGGAATCTTTTTCCCATGTAAATTAATGGCAAAACTGCCACTTCTACATAACCTGTATGGAATATCCCTCTCCCAGGGTAGGAAGCTTGGTCAGAAAATCCCTGAGGAGCTCTGCATTGTCCCTGCTTCACACAGCAGCCTTGGCATGAATAGTGCTGGGCCCTGCCACCCGCAGCCCGGACACTGCCATGGCCAACAACACCCAGCTGTCATCACCCCCGGCTGCCAAAAGCAGTGGCATCATTCAGTGAGCTCCAGCCCCTCTGTGCTAACGATCTGCAGCCTCTGTGGCAGGGAAGGATGAACATCTCTGATTTGGTGGGCCCACCCTATGGAACCTGCCTCGGGTTCTTCAGCCTCTTCGATTTTTGCTTCTGATAACACCTCTCATCAAAGGAGGGCTTTTGGCAGGCAGGGAAAACACTGGCATTTCGTAACAGTTTGGAATGAGCGCAGATCTTTGCTGGGAGGAGTTTCTATGTTCAAAATCTTTTTTTTCTTTTCTTTTTTTTTTTTTGAAGTGGGTTTTGCCTGCATGTGATCCTGGAAGCGATAGGAGCAAGGTCTGGGCGCCCCTGTGTGCTCTGATTGCTGGCAATTAGCAGGAGAGCTCCAGGGAGGTGTGTGAGGAGCAGCCTGAGCAGTGGCTGTGGTTTTCTCCCGGGTGCTTTTGAACGTTTGACCCTGCAGACTCGCCGATGGCAGAGCAGTCCATTTGTGTCTCACTGTCTGGCAGGTTCAGCCTCCATGTGACATAGTGCCAGTGTCATCTTATGCTTTTGGAAACTGAGGTTGTACAGGGCAGAGCCAGAAGTAGATGTGTAGGAACAGGTTTGATAGCTGGCTTTTGTACGCCGAAGCTAAAAGCAGGTAGGGTGAACCAGTCCCGGCATCAATGGAGACATCAGCACTTTCTGGGCGGTCACACCGTCCTGTGTGCTTGGACTTGGCTTTCCCACCATGCTGCACTGGCTGTCCCGGCTCCACTCCTGCCCTGAAGGGGTTAAGTGGGTAGGAAATGCTGCAGGCTGGTGGCCTTGCTGCTGCACCTGATGCTCGCCAATGGAAGGAAACGGAAGGGCTGTTCTCAGCTGAGCAAACACGCTTATCCTGCCCTTGAGGATGCTACGGCAGCACGGCTCCAGCCCCCAAAGTGCAGAGACCTTATGGGTTCCCCCACGGTGTCCATCCCACAGGGCTGGGCAGGGCTGGTTCTGTGGTGCTGACTTCATAGCAATTTTGCCCCTATGGGATTTTTCTACCCCTGCTGGTTTTCACTCCTTCCACCACCTCCAGAAGGAGGTGTCCCCATCATGCAGCATGGCTGGATACATTCAGAGAGGCAGAGCTAGCTCTGGCTGATTCCCCATCCATCCTGCAGCTCCTGTGTCCCCCCACCCTGCCCACTTCTAGGGGAGAGTCCTGTGTCCTCTTGTACACAATGGCACCATGGCACTTTTCCTTTAAGAAGCACATCTGCTGTATGGAGCTTTGGGGAAGGGTGATGCCTAGGACACAGAAAGCTTCCATCCATCTGTAGGGCTGGGATGCCCATTCAGGAGGTGCCTGCTGTGTCCCCTGCATGCAGGGTGTGCACCAGGCAGTGCCTCAGCCACCCTGTGCTGCTCTGTCCCACTGCTGGGGCCACTCCTGGTGTGGGGGCACGGCAGCATCCTGCTGCTGCTGCAGGGCTGGTTTTGAAGAGGCCAATGCCAAAATTTTACTTGGAAATAGCAGAGTTTATTCTGGGTTCTGGCTAATCCTAACATCTCTCCTCAGCCTGAAGCTTGTTTTTATACATTGCTCAGCAGGTCTTGCCCCTGCCCAACTATTCCTTTAAAAGGGCATCTCAAACCTCTCTTTTCCTTTCATTACTTAAACACGTTCTCAGCCAGCAGCTCTTATCAACCCAGCCCCACTCCCTGCTCCCAAACTCCCTGCAGAGCATCACACCGATTGCTGAAATGTCACCCCCTGAGTGCAGCCCTGTGTGCTCACAGAGCTGTGTCCTTGGCACTGGGCTGTGCCTGAGCTCAGGGAATTCTCACCCAGAGGCTTCGCCGTGTCCCTGTACCTTTGTTTGCTTACCTTCTTGCTTCACTCAGCAGTAAAAGAAGGTGATACACAAAACTCTGGGGTCAGGGCAGATGCAGCCTCATCATTTCAGAAGGGAAAAGTTTGCTTTGGGTGAGCTAAAACAAACCTCCACAGTCTTCTCCAGGAGATGGAGAAATGTCAGTGCAGAGGGGGCAGCCCCTGGTAGCATCCCTAGCACGGGGCACCAAAGGGCTCCTTATCTGCTTCGGTCACAGGAGGTGGTTGGGGGTGATTCAATCATTCCCCTGTTAATTATTACCTCTGCAGCTCACGCTGATGGAGCCGTTCTGCTGTGGTTCAAGCGCTCTGGTGATCACATAGCAGGCAGGGCATGGGCCTGGGGGGGCTGAGAGAGGGGGCTCAGGCAGAGCGTGTTTGGAGCATGATCTGAGCTCCCCTTGGGCCGGGCTCACGGCTCAGCTGCTGGCTTCTGGGGTCACTGAGAGCAGGGCTGCCAGATAAGGCTTTCAGCAGAGCTATTTATATCAGGGAGAGAGCTGCTGCTGGCACATAGCTGGACCAGGCACAGGGCCCTTCTCTCAAGCCATGCTGAAAACAGCAGTAGCAAACGTGTGCCGGTGGTCAGCACAGCCCTGAGTGCCTGGGGTGCACGTTTCAAAGGGTAAAGCATTCTCTGTCTGCTTTGTCTCCCTGGTGTTTCTCCCTTGGTCCCAGTGCTGGAGCAGGGCAGAGGGCAGTGAGCTGTGGGCTCCTTGCTGTAAGATGAGAATGCAGTGGTCGCTCTGTCGGTGGGAACCTCCTGTCCCCTTGAGCAGGCATGTTGCACGTTCAGCTCCCAGCTCCCAGCCTTTCAAGGCTATCAGCCGAGGATACTAAATACTGCAGAGTTGTGTTGATGAACTCCCCAGAAGATCTGTGCCCCTGCCTTGCCCGATGCCTGGCCACACAGAGTGCTGCAGGTCCTGCAGGTCCCTGCTGCCTGCAGAGCAACAGGCACTCAGGAGGTGTGAGCCAACTGTGCTCAGTGCTGGGGGTGCTGCAACCCCTGAGCTGGGGTGCCCTAAGGTGGGGGTTAATGGCTGTGGGGGTGGTTGGAGAGGGGGTTTGGGGGCACAAAGGAGGAGCCCGAAGCACTGAGGCTCTGGCTGCTAGTGCTGGAAGTGGAGACACTGCCCCCACCCACCCCTCTCAAGGGGCCCTTGTTCACAAGGAGGAGATGATTCATGGACATCAAGCGGCCCCTGAGCAAATCTTCCACTGTTATGGGATGTTTCCAGAGCATGAATGTGATAATTAATGGCTTGCTTTTCTCTTAAACCCTCTGTGCTGCAGCATGCCAAGTTGCTGGGTACGCACTCAGGCAGGAGGGGATTTTCCAGGCTCTCCTTGCTGGCAGCCCAGTGCAGCTCACCCTGTGCCCGCCGGGGGCTGAGATGCTGCAGGGCCTCAGGCAGTATGGATGTGGAGGAACAATGGTGGGAACGCCTGCCTGCTGCCCTGTGGGAATGCGGGAAACAGTCCTGTGGGAATGGGAACGACCCCCCAGCACTGGGCTGGGAGGCTTCAGCCTTCCTTCCCTCAGAGCTGCTCTGAGTGCTCAGTGCCGCTGCCCTCAGGTGCTGCAGTGGCCCCCTGCCCTCCTGCACCCCACCCTGTTTCTGGCATCCCAGGAGCTATAAACATCTGTTTACTGCCAGTGGCGACTCCAAGCAGGGCTCCTCCACAGGCAGAGCATCCTGGGGCCCTGCCCACGCCAACAGGAAGGATTTATTTTTGCTTGGTTTTTATTTTAGCTACAAACAATGGCCGTCACTCCCAGCATCCGATTTCCCCCGGCCCCCCTCGCCCCCAGCCTCCACCTGGTGTGGGAGGAAGCGGGGCCTGGAGGGGACAACGGAGCCACGGGCTGAATCTCGGCAGTGATATTGCAGTGCTGCTCCCTGGAACTGTTCCCCCTCCTCGGGGCTCCTTTGGGCTGTGGCTGCCAACCAGCTCTGCTTTGCAGCCACACGTGTGTGGTCTTATCTCTGCCTCTGTGACAGACAGTCCATGTACACGGAAACTGCTGCGTTAGCTTGGCCGGAGACTCTTCTTCCCCTTCCTTCTTCTCTTCTTCCTCCTCCACTTCCCTGCAGGTTGCTGAAGCAAGAGCTGCTGCTTGCTCCTGTGACTGAGCAGAGGCTGAGGAGAGGGGACATGCTTTGCAGCTGCGCCCAGAGCCTTATCTCCAATCCAGAGGACACGGTTTCCCAAGAGGAATGTGTTCACAGGGTCTAAGAATAGAGCTGGCCTGGGCACGAGGTGGAGAGTGGTGTGGGGTGCTGCTGTGGAGAGAGGCACCCTGCTTGATGCTGTTTGTGGGGTGTACTGGGATGCAGAGCAAGCACTGCCTGCTGACCTGAGCAGCAGCAGCAGCATCCTGGTGGTGTTGTGAGCATCATTCTTGTTGCTGGTGTCCAGACCTCCTGTCCCAGGAGTGCTGACCTGTGTCTTATCCAGCCCAGCTTAGCTCATGCTAAAGCCATCTGCCTCCATAGCTCCCAGCCCTCTCAGGCACAGGGACCTCTGACATCTTCCCATCCCTGCTGCAGTAGACGTGGAGAACAGCACATCTCCTTTACAAGGCTCCGTATCCTAGGATGCCTGCACCCAGCACAGAGAACTGGTCTCATGGTGTTTGGGCTGCAGGAGAAACTCCAGCAGCACCCAGCAGATGGGACCCTGTGTTTGCACTGCTGCTTGGCAGCAGGGAACATGGGCTGGGCTCTCTGCGGCCGGTGCCCTACTCGCCCAAGGGTGGGCTGTGTGCTGGCACCAGATACCAAGCCCCTCTGTGCCATCCGTGCAGTGACCCGTGGGCATTCTCCCCTGGCTTCCTGCAGCCAGCTCATTAACCTCCTGTGGGCTGGGAGCTGAACAAGTTCAGGAAATTAATTTCTTCTCTCCCTCCGCTCCCCCAGGCGCAGGCTCGGCTCTGTGCACCCGCTGTAGATCAAGGCCCCTTTGAGCGGCTCACCCCCCCACCCCCCCCTCGGCTCCAGGGGCAGCTGTAACAAGGGAGATGCAGGGGACAGCTCAGCTGGGGAGGAACAAAGGAGCCTTCAGTGCTCTGCTTTGAGTGCTCGTTGGCCAAGGCGCTGCCTGCTCTGTGGCCCTTTGGCCCTCAGTTGGTCTGGTGCCCTGACATGGCTCTGAGAGCTGTGATGGGAGATGTCCTGGGGGATGTACCGTGGGCTGCAGTGTGCTGTGAGAAGGTGGCACAGAGCATGGTCCTTATCTGCTGAGCTGGGGCAGGGAGTGGGTAAGTGTCTCCCCAGGCGCTGGCGGGACGTCTTGCTTCTCTCCTCAGCTGCTTCCTCACTAGCCCAGCGCCCTGCCAAGCCTTGCAGCTGGATCCTGGCTGGCCAGAGCAGGATGTCTCACCTGGCAGTATGTTTCCACCGTTTCCATTCTGCATGCATCCTGGGAAAGTCTGCCCCTCTCCCCTGCATCAGTGGAAAGGAAGAGCAGTGGGAGCTGAGCACCCACCCACCTATGTGCTGTGTGATGTTTTTCCAGCTCCAAAGCTTAAGCAGCAGCCCTGGTCCCACTGTGCTGCCCTCTCCTTCTCCATGGGCTGGGAGATGCTGCCCATTCACTGGTGCTCACCGCCCTCCTTGGGGGTGGTGTGGAAGACGGGCACTGGCAGAGTCATGCTGAAGGGCTGTGCTGGTGTTTGGCTTGGCGCTGGGGAGGAGGAGGAAGCAGAAGGTCTGTGGAGATAGAAGACCATCAGCAGAGGCAGCAGGATGTGAGCTGCATCCTGCCTGCGTCCTGGGGAGCGGTGCTTTGGAGCTGGGCATGCTGTCCTCTTGCCTGGGGGGATTGCCTTGGCTGGGCACTGATCAGCATCAGCTGGCTCACGTTGGGCTCCCCTTTGGCTGAGGGATGTTTTGCTCGCCCTGGGAAACATCCCTTCACCGCTGCCTGGCTCTGCACTGCCCTGCAGCCATGAGGCAGACAGTCCTTCCTCTGAGCACCACTGCTGTGTCCCTGCAGAGAAGTGATGGTCCAGCAGTGCACCCAGTGGCTGTGTGCTCTGTCCATGAGGCATGCACTGTGCTTTCCAAACATCCCATCACTCAGCACGTCCCAGCTGCCACTGCGGTCCCCTCTGGCCTCTCCTCTGTCCCTGCAGACCCACAGCCAGCTGTGGGGCCACCCCAGCTGTGCTCTGATGATGTTCAGTTGCTGCCAAGATCTCACTCACACTTGCATTGAAAGAAACAGTTGGTTTTTTTTTTCCCCTCACTGTCGATAGCCTCCAGAGCCGCAGGTTTGTTGGCATTCTGAGCTGGGCCGTCTAGGTGCTGGATGCTACAGGTGCTACCCACATAACACAGGAGCTGGGCTTTGTCTCCAGCTCTGTTTTGCTCAGCAGAAATCAGGAGAGCAGCCTGAGAGCTGCACGCTGGAGCAGCTGAGGAGCCCATCCCCGCTCTATTCTGGGGCTCTGGTTACCAGCGGGGCTCTGTTTCAGACCATGGGCTGAGCAGGGCTGGAGGTGCTCTGCAGGCAGCATGGGCACAGTGAGGGGTGCTCAGAGCCCTGTAGTACATCGGGGGCTGAGCAGAGCTGCTGCCCAGCACTGTGCCTGCAGCAGGGGTGCTGCGTGGCAATGCCTTCCCTTCCCTCCTCACCAGCGTGCCAAATACTGCCTGAAGGGATTAATTTTTTCTGTAAGCCTGCTCTGAAATTCAAGCACACGGAGTTGTGTTACACATGGGTGCAGCCTTGCAGCAGCACACAGCAGGTGTGCATCAGGTTTCCCATCCCAGAGAGCGAGCACCAGCAGCCGTGCTACACTGTAGGTGGGACAGAGGTGTAGTGTTATCTGCATGGAAATATTCACGTGCTGAGCCCTTTGATAGCAGTCCAGCAGGCTTGCAGAGCTCAAGTTTCCACCCACAGGCTGCATCCCAGCGCCTGTGTGCGGGTGTGTGCAGAAGGAGCACGTGTGCACTTGGCAAACAGCCGCGAGCCCAACCCAACATCTCAGCCCCACGGGGGTCTTCCATGTGTCGCAGCCCTTTCTGCCTTCTCTGAATCTTTCTGCACATTTATTTCAGCACCTCTGGTGTTGTCCCTGTGCTTTTCATGCCTGGCTGTGATGTGGGGGAGAATGTCCTCAAGGCAAAGGTTGATTCAGTTCCTGAGCTTGTCACAATTTTGAGCCAAAAGTTGAATCAAAATGTGCAAGATTGGCTTGGAAAATACCTCATGCGTCCCATGTGCCATTGTTGTCCCATCCTCTTCTGCTGAGCCTCTGTTCTGTGTGCCCTTCCCTACACGCAGAGGGGCTGTGGGTGAAGCCCAGCATCCTGACATTGCTACGTTCATGGGCTTTTCTCTGCTTCCCCCAGTGCTGGACCAGCTCCTGCCAGAGCTCAGCATCCTGCTCAAGCTGCTGGACCATGAGTACCTGAGTGCCACAGCCCAGGAAAAGAAGGTGGCTGTGTCCTCCATCCTGCAGAAGCTGCAGCCACCCACAGGTCAGTGTTCCACTGCCATGGCACCCAGTGGCTGTCCTACTGGTACCGTGTCTCCAGCCTGCTCTGTGGCCATGAGTTGGCATATCTAGGGGGCAAGAGGTGCTGGTGCCTGGCCATGCTGCCCAGCTCCAGGCTGAGCTTCTCTCCTCACTCCCAGGGAAGGACACAGACTTCATGTATGTGAACACGGCCTCCCTGAGCAATGGCACCAGCTTTGTGGAGTCTCTCTTCGAGGAGTTTGGTACGTGGGACCATCTCAGGATGGTGCTGGGGTCTCACTATCAGGTGCTGAGCTGGGCTCCCAGCTGGCTATGGGGGCTCTCAGGGGGGCAGGAGGGAGGCTGAAGCTGTGTCCTTGTGCCCGGGGAGGGCATTGTCATCCTGGGCTCCTGTTCCTGCTGCCCCATAGCCATGCCCATGGGTGCTTGGCCTGGAGCTCCCTGGGGACATGGATGCCCAACTCTAGGGTCCTGCTACTCCCTTACCCTCTTCGCTTCCTCCCAATCCAGACTGTGACCTGCGGGATCTCCGGGACATGCAGGAGGATGATGGGGATACTGGTGACAGCATCGGTGTGGAGCTCGCGAGGAGCCAGCCAGCTAAGAGCGTATGTCCCAATACTCTAAACTCTGCACCAGCACAGGGAGGTGGGACCTGCTCCCACCTCTCACACCAGAGTCCCTGCTGGCCCCTCGGGGATGCATGGCCTCTCATTCGCTGATGTTTCTGCCACAGGTTCCTGCAGACCCCCCTCCGCCTCTACCCACCACCCCCCCACCTGAGGATTACTATGAGGAAGCGCTGCCCCTGGGCCCGGGCAAGGCCCCCGAGTACATCACCTCCCGCAGTGAGTCCTGCTCCTGGCCGCATCCCACCTGCCCCACAGCCAAACAGGCAGAGCCAGACCCTCCTGGTGAAGGAAGCCACCCGCACTGCACTGCGCCCACTTATTTCCCGTCCCGTCCCACCATGCTGCTTTGCACCAGGCTGTTTGCTCCTTGGTGGGGAGGGAGCAGTGAGCAGAGGTGACAGCCTTGGTGCCTGTGTGCGCTTGCAGCAGGTGGACATTGCTCTGCCTGACTGCAGGCTTACCCACAGCCCTGGCCATCCTCTGCTTCCCCTGCAGACAGCTCCAGCCCCCCCAACTCTATCATGGATGGCTACTATGAGGACGCAGACAGCAACTACCCCGTCACCAGGATGAACGGGGAGCAGAAGAACTCTTGTAGGTACCTGGGTGCCCTCACCAGGCAGGGAAGAGCTTCAAGGAAGTGGGCGTGAAACATGGGCTCAAGCAAAACTGAGTTGCTACGTGCTGAAGGTGCAATGCGGCTGTGCCTGGCTGCAGCGCAGGCAGGAGGGGAGGCATCAAGCTTTCCTGAGCTGCTCCTCTCTGCTGCACCAGGAGCCTTTAAAAGTGTGAGACTTGCAAAGAAACAAGCCAGCCCTGGGGCTTGGACAGGAATGCCTGGGACTGGGTTTTGGCCTGCAAGCATCATGAGTAATGTGGAGCGGAAATGGGGGACATAGGAGTAGTGGGGTCAAAGCAGCAATTGCTTTCAGAGCAGGATGTGGAGCCGCTCCATCTGAGTGGGGTGACTTGCCTACTCCCTTCCAGACAACGACTCAGATGCCATGAGCAGTTCCTATGAATCTTATGATGAAGAGGAGGAGGAGGGGAAAGGTCAGCAGCTGACACACCAGTGGCCATCAGAAGAAGCCTCCATGAACCTGGTGAAGGACTGTAGGATTTGTGCTTTCCTGTTGCGCAAGAAGCGCTTCGGGCAGTGGGCCAAGCAGCTCACCATCATACGGGATGGCAAACTGCTGGTGAGCCCGGTGCTGGTGGGGCACCAGGGGTGGGAAGACACCTGCAGGTGGGCTAGGGGGAGGTCAGCAAACCCTGCTCCAAGACTGCGACCAACCAACAGCACATGCAGGGGTTGCTACTTCTTCCTTTGCATGCAAACAAAGGGCTTCTTGCTTTTGGGGTCCCTTGGCTACCGAAGGAAAGGGAGAGGGCATCCTGCAGCCCTGGTATTGTTGAGTCTCTGTATAGCAGAGACACAGCCACCTCCATCTGTGCCGTTGGCTGCAGGGTTGCTCATCCCTACCCACCATCCTGGGCATGGATGCATCCAGCAGCATCAGCTGAGCCCTGCTTCACTTTGCTTCTCCCAGTGCTACAAAAGCTCCAAGGACCGGCAGCCACATGTGGAAGTGCCACTGAGCACCTGCAATGTCATCTATGTCCCCAAGGATGGGCGACGCAAGAAGCATGAGCTGCGCTTCTCACTGTCTGGCGCTGAGGCACTGGTGCTGGCTGTGCAGAGCAAGGAGCAGGCTGAAGAATGGCTGAAGGTAGACTGCTGCCTCCCCCTTGCTCACAGCCTCCTCTGGCTGCCCTGGGGAAGAAGAAAGGGAAGGGGGTTTTCCTCTGGCTCTTATCAGCCATGGGGACGACTGGCTAGCTGCTTCCCAAGCTCTGGGCGGCTCCTGTGCCGATAGCCTGAGCCCCTCACCAGGGAGTGGAATAGGGATGTTTGCTCACCCCCTCCTCTTCCTCGTGGCCCTTTCCTGTCTTTGTTCTGGGCGTGGGAGGCAGAGAAGGGGCCATCTCTGCTGCGAGCCCTGGGCTGAGAAAGGGGCTGTGCTGCCTCTCCTGCAGGAACTGTGACATGGGAGACAGCGGGGTGTGTAGTGCTGGCAATGTGATTGTGCAGATCCCAGATCCCTCATGTCCAACCCTCTGACCATGCATCTCAACAGCAGTTGTTATTTGGAAGGGGCCTCAGGCAAGCAGGATTTGTGTCCCAAGCAGGGCTCATGGTGGGCAGTAGAGCTGGGTGCTGCAGAGACCACAGCGGCCAGCTGGGCTTGGGCTGTGCAATGGGAGCTTGGCAGTGTGGGGACAGTTGCCTTGGTCCCCAGCCCATTGTGAGGGGCTACTCAGAGGCCTTTCTCTGCAGGTGATAAAGGAAGCAAGCACTGCAGGAACGAGTGGGATGGAAGTCCCCATGTCCCCAGTGATGCCCTGCAAGATGGATCTGGATAAGGTGATATTTTCTGGCTGTGGCTGAGAGGACAGGAACCGGCCCACGTGCCATGTGGGGCTGGTGACCTTCCATCCTCACAGCAGGTCTGCAGGGCCAATGGGCTCCCAGCGCAGAGTGCATGTCCCAGCCTTGTGCTGGAGGGACAAAAGCCCATGCGTGGTCATCGCTTGGGGCTGGGCAGAGGGATGCTGCTGAACCATTGCATGCTCCACTGTTCTCCACAGAGGCTGTCACAGGAGAAGCACACCTCTGACTCAGACAGTGTGGCGACGGGTGAGACCTGCTCCCCCATGGCGCGCAGAGAGCTCTGCGAGAATGGTATGGTGAGATGGGATGTCATCCTGGCCCACTGAGCAGGGACACTGCGATGGGTGATGGGGGCTATCGGAGCTGTTCTCTTCCAGGGAAAGTCAAGAAGAGCGGCTTGGCTGACCTGAAGGGCTCGATGAGCCGGGCAGCAGGGAAGAAGATCACCAGGATCATCAGCTTCTCCAAGAAGAAGCCTTCCCCTGAGGATACGCAGACCTCCTCCACTGAGGAGGATATCCCATGCTGCGGTTCGTGGGGCTAGGGGCAGAAGGGTCCTGAGCTCCCTTATGAGGGGCTGTGGGAGCTCCCATTGAGCTGATGGAGAATTAGGGCACTCCTTGGGGATCCAAAATGGTGCTGAGACTCTTCTGTTCCCAGGCTACCTGAGCGTCCTGGTCAACCAGTGCTGGAAGGAGCGTTGGTGCCGCCTCAAGGCCAACACCCTCTACTTCCACAAGGACCGCACCGACCTGCGCACCCACGTCAATGCCATCAACCTCCGGGGCTGTGAGGTGGTCCCAGGACTGGGTCCCAAACACCCCTTTGCATTCCGTATCCTGCGCAATGGGCAGGAGGTGGCCGCTCTAGAGGTGAGCAGGGCACACCACCTCCCTGGGCACGTTCCTGGGAGGATTGTCATGCTGGGGGAGCACCTTGGAATCATAGGGAGACCTCCAAGATCACCTAGTCCAATTGTCAATCCGTCATTGCCATGCCTACTAAATGGCCAGCACGTCCACTAAAACATCATTCTTTGGATGGAGCCCAGTCTGGAGATGCTCAGCCCCATTCGAGTGCTACCAACGTTCCTCTGTCCCAAGTTCACCTTTACTTGCTGTTCTGGCTTTTATTAGGAGAAAATCAACCCTTTCAGAAGCCAGCACATGGTGCCTCGCTTTCCCCTCCTGTACACGCTGATGAAGCCCAGGGTGCCTTTATGGTGCAGGGATGTGCAGTGAGGAGGCCAAAAGGGCTGAAACAGGCAGCTTGCTGTGGGCTTGGGAATGCACGTGCTTTCTCTTTGATTCTCCTAAATCTTGCACACGTGCTTTGCATAGAGAGTCCTTCCCTGCAGTGAGGCTTTGTGTTTTGGGGTAGGAGTGAGGGTCACTTGAAGCCAGGCATGCTCCGCAGCCCCTTCTCTCTCCACAGGCAAGCTGCTCAGAAGACCTGGGCCGCTGGTTGGGCCTTCTCTTGGTGGAGACGGGCTCCCAGACCACACCGGAGGCCTTGCACTATGACTACGTGGATGTGGAGACGATTGCTAACATTGTGACAGCCGTGAGGCACTCCTACCTGTAAGACTTTCCTCCTGCTGTGCTAAACCACAATGGGGTAGGATGGTGAGCCTCATCCTGGGCTCCTGGGCAGGGGCATGGGCTGTGATTGGGTTTTCTCAAGATCCCAGGAGATAGAAGGGACATCCCAGAGGCTGGCATTTCTTAAAGCAAGGCATCTTCCCTTGGGCAGGACTGAAATTAGAAGGTGCTTTTTGAGAAGTTGTGGATGCCCCATTCAAGGCCAGGTTGGATGTGGCCTTGGGCATTCTGATCTAGTGCCTGATTTAGTAGTCGGCAACCCTACTCGTGGCTGGCGACCTTACTTGTGGCAGAGGAGTTGGAATGAGATTATTTCTGAGGTCCTTTCCAACCCAAGACATTTTATGATTCTACGACTGTATGATTCTTTAGTAATGCTGATGAAGAACCTAAGGGATATGTGTGCTTGGCTAGGGCAGCGTGAGCACTCAAAAGCTATGTCCCTGCCCAGAGCTGGGAGATCAAAGTGCCCATTGTGGGGCTGGCAGGAATGTCCTGGAAAGGAGGCCGATGGCACAACCATCCCTCATCCCACAGGTGGGCCAGCAGCTCCCAGGACAGCCGGCCCGACTCCTCCCGCGTGGTGTATGATGATGTCCCCTACGAGAAGGTTCAGGTGAGTGTGACTCAGGGCCTCACCATGTCCCACCACTGGAGGAGGTGTTCTGGGGAGCCTTGGTGGGTTGTGGCAATCCTACAGGTGTTTCAGCATGCTCTCCTGTCCCCACCACAGGCAGACGAGGAGTCGGGACGGCCAGCAGGAGCCCAGGTGAAGCGCCATGCCTCCTCCTGCAGCGAGAAGTCGCGGCGAATTGACCCGCAGGTCAAAGTGAAGAGACATGCATCGAGTGAGTGGGGGTCTGCAGTGGGACCCTCAGGATGGGGGAAGCCTGCGGCCTCTGTGTAGAGGCTGATCCCACCAAGGCATCTTGGGTTGAGCTGTGCCAGCCCAGTGGGACCATGAGAGGTGTCCTTGCAGCTTGGATTGGGCTCAGGTGGGGCTTGCTTAGGCTGGAGCCATTGTGATGGGCTCTCCTTGTGCATGCAGATGCCAACCAGTACAGGTATGGGAAGAACCGGGCTGAGGAGGATGCCAGGCGGTTTCTGACAGAGAAGGATAAGCTGGAGAAGGAAAAAGCAGCAATTCGCAGTGAGCTGGTGCTGCTGCGGAAAGAGAGGAGGGAGCTGCGGGAAGCCATGAAAGGCAGCTCAGGTAGGTTGCATACTGTGGCTGAGGATGCTCGAAGGCACCCGGGTATGGTGGGAAGGACCGGGATGCAATGCAGGGCTGGCAGCGTGGCCGTGGCACTTGTGCCTATAGTCAGGCTTGGCTGCAGCACACAGCTGGGCCAGCAGCCCCATCTAGTGTCACTACCCAAGAGGATTGATGGCTGCCCAGCCCAGCAGCCTCAACCACTGAACGGAGCACTTGTGTGATCAGGAGTGAAGCTGCAGGACCTGGAGCAGCGTGTGGCTTTGCTGGAGGAGCAATGCCGGCAGAAGGAGGAGCGCCGCGTCGACCTGGAGCTCCAGCTGAGTGAAGTGAAGGAGCAGCTGAAGCAGTCGTTGGCAGGAGGGCCGGCCCTGGGACTGGCTGTGACCAGCAAGGCTGAGAATGGGGTACGCACCCTTTCTTCCTTGCTCCTCTGGCACCTGCAAAGGGGTTTGGGGTGGGGGCAAGCAGCACGTGGGGATGAGGGGGCACCCCTGATATTTGTCACTTTGTGGTTAGAGGTGGGAAGCAAAGCACTGACCTCAGCTTTGACTTCATGACAGTTTGTGCTTTCTTGGCACTTTCTGCTCCCTAAGATTTGTAAATCCTTATTCTCTTTTCCGCAGGAAGCTACAAACAAGCCAAATGGGAGCCCTCCTGAGCACTTGGTTCCCGTTAACAGTGCAGCTGAACTGAGAAAGAGAAGCCCCTCCATCCTTCCTGCCAACAAGGGCAATGTGCTGAGGAAGGCCAAGGTCCTGCTTCACTCCTCCTCTCCTCCCTGGCCCCCAAAGAAATCTCAGTTTTTCATCCTGTCCCCATATTTGACCAAGAATTTGGGGGATTGTGGATGATCCTTACTCCAAACACAAGAGATGCTGCCTGGGTTGCATGTGGGCTGTCCCCTTCAGTGGCAGAGGCTACTGACATGAGCCTAGCCTGCAGGAGATTTGAAGGTCCCAGGGCTGGGTGGGCAGTAGTGAAAGTATCACCTCTTCAGTGCCCAGGGCAGCACTCACCAGCCTTTGGAGATGCTGGGGTGGTGCAAAGCCCCCGGGAGGGAAGGAGGCCCTCAAAGGGCTTGGTGCTCATTTCTTCAGCCTCTGATGTCTCCTCATACCCCTCTTTTTCTCCTTTTCTCTTGAAGGAATGGGAAAAGAAGCAGACTTAAACCAGGCAGTGGGAACACCTGCCAGGCCCCACTGGACACTGTGGCCTACTGAGGAGCTACAAGGCCCCTTTCCCAGGCGTGGGGAGAAGTGTCGCCTCCCTTGCCCCTGTGCTACAGTGCCTGCCACATGGGCAATACTATGAACTGTGGGGAAAGGGGCGGGAGGGGATTTACACAGAGCGAGGTGCTGGAGCAGGCTGCCCAGAGAAGCTGAGGATGCCCCATCTCTGGAGGCACTCAGGGCCAGGTGGGATGGGATCCTGGGCATCCTGATCTAGTGGTTGGCAACCCTGCCCATGGCAGGGGGGTTGAAACAAGATATCTTTAAGGTCCCCTCCAACCTAATCCATTCTATGATGAGGAGGCAGATGGGGAAGAGGATTCCTTTGGCAATCAGGGTCACATACTACTGGGGAACCTGTCTCTGGGGGTCCTCCTGCATGGCCAGGAGCTTGGCACAAGGCATGTACCTGTGTGACACGGACAGCGTGTGGGACTGATGCAGCCATCGGATGCTCTGCTTCATCGAGATCCATGTTCTACCCCAGGGATACCAGAGGCCTGGCTAATGTTTTCCAAAGTGACTGGATTCTTTGGGGATTCCTTGGCTGCCTGGACACTGGGGTTTATGAGCTCAGGACCTGATCCCTTGGACATGCCCATAATTCACCCTTCTCACTGCTCTCAGCTCCATGGGGTCTCATCTCAGGGTTCTTTGTGCCTCTGGCTCACTGTGTGTCAGCTGCATGTCCTCACTGAGTGCCTCCTCCTTGTCCTTCAGGCACACTTGCATCCTTTGGGAACAAAGCTCAAGCATCAGCAAATTAACAGCAGGCATCTTCTGACCTTACTGAGCAGCACACTAGGCTGTAAGAGCTAAGGCTGGAGGCAGCCTGACTCCCCAACCCCGTGCTGCTTTCAGGGGAGCAGAAGGGCCTGGGACACAGTTTGCCAAAGCACGTCGTCAATGTGGAGCAAGGGGAAGTTTGAAAATAAAAAAATAAAAAGTGCTTTCAAGTGAGAGGACTGGAACAGAAAGGAGGAATGGGGGAAGGTAATTCAGCACAGGTAGAAACAGGGAGAGGAACGAAAAGGGAAGGCCCAGGCCGGTGTGCCAGGGACAACGGAGCACCCACGGCCGCTTTGTGCTCACTGCCGACAGTTATCCTCTGCAGCTTGGTGCCCTTTTAACTCGGTCAGCAGCTCGTAATAAAACCACTGGCACTGGCAAAGCCCTCCCCTGGCTGCAGGGAGCGGACTGGTGTCGTTCCTCTTGCTTGCAACGGAAGGCCAGCGTGGCCTGAGGCCCCGCACACAGCGGCTGCGGGAGCAGCGGGACGGATCCTCGCGCAGCGCACCGCGGGCTCAGGACTGCGGGATCGGAGCCGCCAGTTTCCTCCCGCTCGCCGAGGCGCAGCACCCGCGCTC
>NW_024884822.1:6236936-6404910 GCF_019232065.1 Centrocercus urophasianus | reverse complement strand
GGGAGCATGGCCGGCCGCTCGCTGCGGGCCGCGGCTCGGCTGTCCGTCGGCGCGGCGCGGCAGGGCAGGTGCGTGGGCGCGGGGCCTCTGCGGCCGCGGGCGGGCGGGCGGCGGGGAGCGGAGCGGGACGGGACGGGACGTGGCGGCGGAGCGGGGCTGGGCTCGGCGCGGCGGGCCCGGGCCTGTCCCGTCCCGTCCCGTCCTGCTGGGTGAGCCGGGCCGCCCCGGCCCTTCCTGCGGGGCGGCTCCCCGTGTCCGCTGCCGGGCCGCCGCCGTTCTGTGCGCGGGGAGCGAAGCGCCGTGTGCGTGACGCAGGATTCCGGTCGCTTAGCGCGGCTGTGCCGCGGTGCCCGGGTCGGGGACGGCCGTCGTGTCCCGTTGTGCCGGCAGGCGTGGTTGGGGTGCTGTGGGTCTGAGTTATAGAAGAGCAGTGAATTTCAATAAAAGGCAGGCAGCTGGAAAGGAAAGCGAACAAAATGGATGGTCCTTTATTCTGGTGTCGGTGCGGTTTTTTTGTGCGTTTTTCTTTTTTTCCTCTGGAAAGAACTGGAAGCTGCACAAACTAATAAAGCCATGCCTTAATGGAAGCACTGCCTAACCGTGCAGCCCTGCCGCCTCCCACTCGCCTTGTAGGTGTGACAGCTGCCGTGCACCTGCAGCACGCCTTCTGAATGCAGGCCTGTGCCCATCGAGAGAATTCTGATCTTTAAGGACAGCTGACTTTGGCTGCGTGGCTGCGGTCAGCATCTCCCCTCCATCTATCTGCATGCCCTCTGACATCAGTCTGTAAATCTTTCTGAAGCGCCGGCATCATGCTATGGTCCTTTCACACCCACTGGGACTTCCCCATGTCTGTCACCTCAGGATGTGTCAGCTTCCTCCTGTGGGATTCCACCTATTTTTAGGGCAGCTGCGACTAGGACTGTGTTTAGGAGATAGAGGACAGGCTGTAAATAGCACTCGTCCTTTGTAGTGGTGCGTTTCTTTCATCCTCAAGGAAGAAGTAAATTGAGCGGCGTTTTCAGTTCTGCTTCACACTCCTCAAGTTTCCCTTTGGAGTCAGCCTGCAGTTCTTTTTTCTTGCCTCCAACTTTTGAGTCAGGCTTGTCTGAACAGCCCGTGGCACCCGGGGCGTTGCGCTGCTCATTAGTGCTCTGCAGCTTGGTTTCACTGGCTGGAGACAGCGCTCCATGCCGGCAGCTCTCTGCTTCACGTAGGCAGGGCCCCCGAGTGCAGACACAGCTCGCTCATGGCCCTCTCCTACGCACTGGAACACACCCTTCTGTGTGCTGTGAATCACCTGCATATGGAATTGACTCAGTCAGCTTCACTTCTTGAATGCAAAAGAGTTAACTTGTTTATATTGTGTTGTTTTTTTTAAGCTGAAGGTATCTAACCTGTGAGGTGCTTAGCAACGCTGCTGTCTTAGCTGAACTCAGCTTCCTTGACTCATCTGCAGCAGGGCTGACCTGCCGTTCTGCAGCTCTCCAAATGAAATACAAGAAGAAGAAGGACAGGGCTTGAGTTAGTGCTTACCACAGCCATGCTTTTCCCCACAAATAAAGCTTTCCGGTTATTAAAGGTTCATTCATGGATTTTGAAGGCATGGCAAATGCGTTACTTCTCTTCCCTCACTCCTGGTCAAATCCTCTTTCTGTAACTTTGTTAACCAGGCAGCCAAACGGGTGGGACAGGCATCACTCGAGGTGGGGTGCTGTGCCCCAAACAGGTCTCTGTGCAGCTTCTGCTGGGTGTTGGGATCTCTCTTCTTTGGCATTGTGGGAACCCAGAATGGCAGCTGATTGGGAAGCACACCTTGACAACTTGCCTGGTTCCTTAATGATCTGTGCCAGGAATGTTCTACACCAGAGCAAACGCACTGAGCAGAAACACTCAGGTCTGCGTTTGGTGCATAATAGGAATAGGAGCTGCTTGGTGCACAGATCATGTTTTATTTTTATGTGCCCACCCATAAAAACTGTAGGTGCAGATATCTTCAGTTTGTCATTAGTGCTGTGGGAGTTCTAACAACCCTTCAATCAAGATAAAATGAGGGCACACCTCAGCTGCTAAGGGAGTGGTAGGAGGTGCTTGGTGGTCTTTGGGTAGGTATATCTCTTAAAGTGTGCTTTGGTCACACAGGTAAAGCAGTCTGAGGCACCCATAGGGGACGCCTCTGCCCTTCCCCACATTGTCCTTCCATCTCTCCAGACCTTGCACAATGTCTTCTCTTTTGTACTGGCACTTGCGCTCGTCTGATGGCCCAGCAAAGTTTTTTGAGCACACTGGACAGAAAGCACTCCTGTTGGGTTTGGTTTTGGCTGGTTTAACTCCATGAGTCTTCATTCTACAGAGAAGAGACTTCCTGGAGTGAGGGACGTGGACCCATCCTTACCCAGTCTTTTTTCTTTCACATATTTGTTAAAACATCTCTAATGCCTGCCTCCTTTTCAAGAACAGCTTGCGAAAATAATGTGGAAGTTTACTTTCTGCTACTGACCACCTGTAGTGGGAGGTTAGAAACAGTGCAACTGATAGATTGTTCTTCTGTCAAAATCTGACTCTATTCAGGGTATGTCAGGGAGGTGGCATAGAGTGACATGAATCTAAAAAGATTTCTTCAAAATATTTGTCTGTTCTCTGTGCTAGCTGCCTGTTTCCTTTGAAAAGAGCCAAAATGTTGCCCAGAATCCTGTGTGCCTGCTTTTAGTAACGATGCTAAACTGAAATTCTTTCTTTTGACTGTGTTGGAACTTAACTTTCCCTTTCTTGTCACTAGTTTGTATTTCAGGGAGTCCCTGTGTGTTTTCAGCACTGCAGCTCAGCAGAGAAGTACAGGAGATGAGTGTGGGCCGGAAGATCCTCGTGATGAGCCGAAGCATCCCCTTTCTGACTGTGCCTTAGAGCACAAAGCCATCAAATTGGAAGAGCAAGTTCGAGACTTAACTGTGAGTTTGCAGCTGGTGGCGTTGCTGACTTTCATTTGGGCCCCTTGACTTTCACTTTCAGCCTTATCTTGTTCTATAAGAGCCATAACCTGCACACAGTAGCACTGTGTTGTGACAGCATTCAGAGCAGCTTTGCCTTCCCTGCAAACACCAGGTGTCAGTAGTTCCTGGGAGCAGGCCACTGACAGCTGGATCTCAGCAGGCAAAACTGTATGTCAGAGGTGGGCTGTGGTCACATTCTTTCACAGCATTGTACAGAGGGAATGTCAGTAGCTTTGTCACAGATTGTAACGTCCTGGGTCACTGTTGTCTGAGAAGTCAGCTTTGGTGGCTGGTGAGAGGAATAAATACTGCAGCACAGGGCAGTTCTGGGGATAACTGTCCAGAGTACAACTTCAGCAAGTGACAAATTAGCTTGTTACAGATCTGTTGCTAAGACCTGCCTGCTGGAGAAAGGAGCATCTCAACGTGTGCAGTGAGTCATGCAGAAAGCAGCAGCCTGACAATGTGCTGAGCACTCAGTGCTCCTGGCCTTGGGCCTTTTGAGGGGGTTGCAGTTGTGCTGATTAATCAGTAGAAGAGGGATTGGCTTTGCATGTTCTAATGAAAATGCTGGAGCCCAGTGCAAACCTTCTGGTGTGTAATGGCTTCTTTTTCAGTGGTATCTAAAGGATTGCAGTTGTGTCAGAAAAATCAGTTTTATGTCACTGTCTCCTTTTGCTGTTACAGGAACGATACCGGAAGGCTTTGGCAGATTCTGAGAATGTCCGGAGGAGAACGCAGAAGTTTGTGGAAGATGCCAAGCTCTTTGGTGAGCACAGTGACACAGAGCTGTGTGTGCTGCAGGAGCCTGCCTGAGCACAGAATGCTGATCGGCGGCTTTTCTCTCCCCTCTGTCCTGCTCTTGTTCATTGCAAAGTGTGGCATGATGTTTGGCCCGGTCTGCTGGTGTCTGGGTGTTACTCCTCGCTGTGCCCAGCTGTGTTATTTCATGGTTTTATGGACTTTTCTAAATACAACAGGCCTGGTGCTGTTGAAGGTAGTTCTGCTCACTTCATGGAAATTGCAGGTTCTTCTGCGTGCTGAGAAGTGACTCTCGCAGGATGTTGTTTTGTGGGTTTTCATCAAGCTGTGGTCTCCTTTATTGTATTGACAGTCTCTTCTCCTCTGCTCTGGCTTTTAGGAGGTGCATCCTGTCTGGAGCAAAGGGGGGTGGTTGCTATCAGATGGTCTTTAAAATTTCTCCAATAAACATTTTAGCATCAGTGGAGTGAGTTGGATTGCAGGCTGGGGACGGAGGCAGGTGTAGGGGGAAAACTGCTGTGTAGTCACTGCTCTCTGCCAGCTCTGCCAGCTCCGAGGGTGAGAAACTGTTGTTTTCCATAGCACATGTAAAGCTTTTTTGTTAGTTAATTTTAATGGCTTTCAAATTAGAGCTACATTTGTTCCCATTGTGCTACAAAATGGCTGTTGAGTTCTGGGAAAATCAGCATTATTTGTGAGGTTTTTTTGTTTGTTTGCTTGTTTTGAGTTTTAGCTTGCTGTATGCAGTGTGCTTTAGATTTGGGGGGGGGAAATTTATTAAAAGTTACTCATGAAATAGGGCACAGGGCATCTGTAGAGCATTTAAAGTAGGAAGTAGACCCTGGTGTGAAAGGAGATGGGTTGGTGCATGGTCTGCTTTTTGTTGCCCCTCCTTCACACTTTTATCATTCTGTACATGTTTAAACATGTATCTACAAGCACGAGCAGCTCTGAACTATTGTTTCTCTTGTCTGTTTTCCTGATGTATCTTTCCAGTAAGGGCATCAGTGTGAGGAGAAACTGGTTTTCCTGAAATTTCTGCACTGTGTGATACAATATTCTGTAAATGTGTGTTATCTGCATCCCACATGGGTGGTTTTTCTGATGAAAAATGCTGTGTTTTTTTTCATGACCAACTATATTATCCAGTCCTTCCACAGCGGTTTTACCTTATGATAAAACTGTGGATGTACAAGTGAATGATCTCATATTATACTCACTTCCCTCCCCCGTCTTTGTTCCCTGTATGCATGGACACGTGGCTTCCAGACCTTGACTTTTTGCCTGGCATTGGCACTGTAGCTCTGTACGTTCTGTATGTTGCCCTTCATTATTTTCTTATTTCTTTGTTCTGTAGGGATCCAGAGTTTCTGCAGGGACCTTGTGGAGGTAGCAGATATCTTGGAGAAGACTGCTGAGAGTGCTGCAGGAGAAGCAGAGCCTGCTAATCCAAATCCAACCCTGCAGAAAATCTACGAGGGCCTCTCTCTGCTAGAGGCCAAATTGCAAAGTGTGTTTGCCAAACACGGCCTTCAGAAGATGAGCCCTGTTGGCGACAAATACGATCCGTACGACCACGAGATCGTGTGCCACGTCCCAGCCGAGGGCGTGCAGCCGGGCACCATCGCGCTGGTGACTCAGGATGGCTACAAACTGCACGGCCGCACCATCAGACACGCGCTTGTTGGCGTGGCAGTGGAGGCACAGGAGTGAACCTGTTGCCCCCTGGCACCTGGCACCTGACTGGGCTGAGGACCTCTCAGCGCTCGTGGCAGCTGCAGCTGCATGTCTTTCCTTATTTATTAAGCTAGATGGGTATCGTGCGTTGGCTTCTTCATAATGCGTGCAGTCGTTTTGCCGTTAATTATAAGGTACTTGTGTATTTAATGATCTTTTTTGGAGTATTGGAGTAGTAGTAGGAGATCAGCTATTTGTCAGAAATGTGGCATTACAGCCCGTTCTCTGATGCTCATTTCTCCGTTAGAACTTGGATAGGGAAGGGGAAAGAGAAAGAAACAGAAATTCTCTGAGATTTAGGGCTTCCTGTCTCTCAGCTGCATCTCTGAGACAGATTCCAGCAGTGGCCTTCAGGCAAGTAACTCCTCTGCTTCAGTTGTGTTTCTGTATTGAGGGAATATAATAATACTTATTGACCTACCTCACAGGGATGTGGTGGGGCTTTTTCTCTGCAGAGCACTCAGAAGAGGAAAAGCTCAAAGGGCTGAGTATTATTATCAGGCTGATTTGGGTATCTTCCCTTGTCTCCAGGCCCCTTCGGTGGGAGTCAATATGATTGATTGCTTGGGGTGACATTTAGGACCATTTTTTTAATGTCATTTCAGGAAAATAATCCTGAATTAATGAAACCTGTCATGCTATAGTTGAATAGGTTGAGGTTGTAAAGAGAATTCAGATGTTGTGTCAATGTGTTAATATTTGTTTTCTAGGTAAAATTTCAACTTGCCTCCTTGTTCCTAGAGGTAAAACAGGGAGTGATGGTTCTTGGTAGAGCCGGGAAACTCCTCTCAGATCTCTCTTTCTCCAACCAAAAAAGTGTATTCTACAGGAGAGTAATCTCTTCCCTGGTGGGTATTTGTGCATCTTTCAAGCATGATAAACGATACGCTTTTTGTTGCAGCTGCTGGCGAGATGGAGATGTGCCCTTAAGTAGGAAATCTGGACTGCTTTATTTTCTCAGGCTCTCCAATAATGGTACTCAGATAGCACTAACTTGCAGTTGACATTCAGATTCCACCCTTGTGCACTCATAGTAAATGTGAAACCGTTTGGTTTTATTTTTTTTGACACAAGGAGAAGAAAATCTTTTCTACAAAAGTCTCAAGTGTCCTTGAAACAGTTTTAGAAGCGGTGACAAGAAAGGAAGGAAGAAAGGACGAGAAGCAGAAGGCAGGGGAACTGAAAGCTGACCTCAAGCCATCCTCCTAGTTGAAGGCATGTTGTTGTCACAGTATGGCATATGTATTTCCCAGAGGTCCTTTTGCCAGGGAGTCCATTTATCTCAGCTGAAAGGATGCAGTCACCCATTAAGATCAGAATTTAACCCTTGAGAGAGCAGTAAGCAGTGTAGTGACAAAAGAATTACATAAGCCAGACTGGTTTGCACTATATAAAACCCCCAGGCATGGTGGTTTTCAGATTATTTCTTACAAATTCATTAATTCCTGCCTTTTTACTTTTTGGAATTGGATCTATGGTCTGGCAGTTATTTGAGATCTGGTTGCAAAAGCTCTTTACTGTGGCGGGTGCCATCACTGGTTTAGAAGAAAGCTCATTCTTCTCCCATTCCTTTGCAGGCTTTGGTTTTGTAGTCCTTTTATGACGGACTTCAGGGTAAAGCAGCCTCCAGTTAGCTTCTATCAGCATTATTTCACATGGGGAGACTGTACACAGAACATACACAGCTAATGGCTTGTCATCACAGAATTTTTAGGGAGGTGCTTGTTGTGGCATGCTTCACACAGGCTGCTTTGGTGACTGCTGTATGTGGGTGACCCGGAGCAGTTTTGTGCCTCTGTGTGGTTAGAGAGCCACTCGAGCTTCCAGCCCTGGGACAGTGCTTCATGGCAACAGCACATCACTTAGGAAGAAGCTCTGTTCAGTGCTCGTGTTTTATGGCACTGCTGGAAATGTTAGAGTTACAAAGGATTGTTGTGTTGCTCATTGGACATGCCAACTGAGTGGCCACATTATGCTGTTAACCAAGACACAAAACAGGTGAAATTTGTGAGGTGTCAATACAAATCTTGTTCTGCCTCGTGACTGCCTGCAGCCTCTTCTGCAGAAGCTGTATGTTCAGCAGGAGCAGCTCGGTTCTCCTCTGCCTCTTTACGCCCTGGTAGATCAGCTGAGCCATTTGCAAACAGCAGGGGAAGAGCCAGCTGTGGAAATGAATGTGTGATGTGAAAGATTATAAGGAACTGAACAGAAATGCAGGCATTTTATGTAAGAGGTTGTTTTCTCTCATAGAAAGGCTGCAACTTAGCTGAGCCATACTTAAAGTAGCAGGTGGCCAAAAGTGATGGGATCCAAAGCACCTTTAAACTGACCCACTGTGCAGCCTGACTGTGAAAGTATGCTACGTCTGCTTGGTGCTCCCTGGATTGTTTGGTAGGCCTGCCTGTCTCCTCAGTTAGTATTCACCTTTTTTTGCCTTAAGAAGTACCCTAAAATGCACTGCAGTCACTGCCTGTGTGTCTGCAGTAGAAGGTTATCGGTTAACTGGTGTATCTGAATGCACTGAGGCATTGCTGTGTGGCTGGAGCAGGAATCTGAGGGCTCAGGTTCCTGTGCAGTGTTCCTGAACCCCTCCCAAGCTATTTTCCCAGTTTGTGCCCCAGTTTTGTAAATCTGTGAAACTTCTGTAGATCTAATTAGGCTTTATGATGGTTATTGCAAGATATAAGTAGTGCTTAGTGGCTCTTGCAGAAGTTACCAAAGACTGTTGTTGTTTGTCCTGATTTCCTGCTGGCTTTGAATTGCGAAAGGGGAATGAAAGAACCAAACCTGGATTCCATCACGGAATTTACATTTCCTAGGCAGAATTGGATTCCCTTGCCTTTCAAGCACGCTTAATGATCTCTTATTGTGGATGAGATTGCCGAAGGGTGGAGTGCAGTTGTCCTCTGTGTAGCTTCCCTGTTTGTGCAGAGCTCACACACAGCGCGGTGGGATGAGTCCCCCTTGGGTGCTCTGCAAAGTGACACCAAAGAGTCTGACCCGTGAGCTTCTTCCCTGCTGTCACTTTATGCAAACCATTTTTTGAGTTAGTTAGAAGGGATGGAATAGCAGAGGAGGGCGAGCGCTGCGTGCCTCTGTAGCTCGTGCTGGTTTCCACTTGCTCACCCAGCCATCAACTGAGCTGGGAGTGCAGAGCAGGTAAGCCATAGTGTGCTGGTGAGGCGTGGAGCTGCCCGTGGGAGGCTGGGCAGCCCTGCACTGAGCATTGCTGGCTCCTGGCCGGGGCTGCAGCAGTGCTTCCACCACGTTGGCTCTGAGCAGGAGCTGTGCAGAATGTGAATGTCGCTTTGCGGACCTTAAATTCTCAGCTCTTCCCCAGCAGAGCTGCTGCTGGAAGAGAACAGCTGTGATAAATCAATGGCTGCCAGAAGTCCTCTCACTTTTGAAAACTGTATTTAAGTTTTATATTGTGAATATTGTGGTGTTTGTTTTTTTAAAACATGAGATGTTTTGGTATTACTTGCAAAGTCAAATGAACAGAGTGTTGCTAATCTTCAGAAACTGTAAGTCCATTTTGGTTGGTGAGAAACCTATATATATACTGTATGTTTTGTTTCTGTGCTGTGCTTACCCAGCGGTTCTGGCTATATGGAAGAGGAGGACTCGAGTGTGGGACCAGTGCAAGTAATTGACAACAACATTTGAGTTAATGTTGGAAAGGGCTGATTTTCTTTACATGTCCAGATACTGTCTGTTTGCTAATAAAAAAAAAGAATTGCAATTGCTGCTTTTTCCTTTCTTTTCCTACTTATTGCAAGTGGTGCTGTGGATTGAAAGGGCTCTTCTACAGCTGGTTACCTAAAGCAAGGACTACACTCCACCTCTTTATTTATTTACTTATTTATTTTGACATCTACGAACAATCTGTTGGGTGGACTCAGAAGTGAGCATGGAGGTCATCCTCCCTCCACCAGTGAGCTGCCAAGGGTTTGTGTGCCTGCTGCTCCTGGCAACTCCTGCCAGGGACAGCTGGGCAGGAATCGCTCCGCCTGCCTCAGGTGCTTCATCCTGCACAACTCTTAGCAGTTGAAATATGTTGTCTTGTGTCATCTCTGTCATTCTGTTCCCCCACTGCTTCGTTTCGTTGTGTATTTCCCAGTATGTGAGATGTGCAGTAGCAACACACTGTGCTTACAGGACTGTTTCAGGTCTCATGCCATCCCCAAGTGCTTTATTCTTTCAAGGACGTGCTGGGGAGAATATCAGCCATTCTGATACAGCCGTGATTGCAGCAGGCATCATTCTGCCTTCCTGCCCCCTCTGCACCGATGTCCTGCTATCCATTCCAAGCTCTGCCTTAGCCCTGAAGGTGCTAAGATCAGCAGGCCTGGCCGTGCCGCGTGTGCTTCTCCCCAGGGAAAAAAAGAAACAACTCTGCAAAGAGCCGGCCGTCCTGGGGGAAGAGCTGCATTTTTGTGCTGAGCCGCTGGCAGCACCATCCCCTCGCGATCAGGCTCTTCCTCCTGGCCTGGAAACAGCTGCGATGGCATCGCTCCGCGCATTCACTAACCAAGAAATGCTGCTAGATGCTGCCATGCCAGTCACCGCTGGCTCTTCTGGTTTTCTCCGCAGCAACAGCGAGAGTCGGGAGTTTGCAAACCGCAACCACCCCCGTCTGCAGCGTGAGCAAACGCAGGCGTTCCGCTCGCGGTCAGCGCGCAGACACGGCAGCCCGTTCAGCCCGGGCCAGCAGGGCTACAAGCAGCGGCGTGCCCTGCCCGGGGCTCCGACGCCGCGCGGTCCTCCCGCCTCCTCCCCCGGAACGGAACGCGGCGCACCGCCCCGTGCCCTGACGCGCGCTCCGCTCCGCAGCGCAGGGCAGCAGGCGGCGGGGCCGCGCCGTGCCGTGCTCGCAGCCGGGGGGCTCGGGGCCGTGCCTGCCGCGAGGGGCGGTGCCGCCGAGCCCCGCCGCTTCCCACGCCGCCCGCGCCATGGCCCCGCCGCGCGCCGCGCTGCTGCTGCCGGCCCTGGCCGTCCTGCTGGCCGTCCCCGTGGCCGCCCGCGCCCCGCCTCGCAGCGTCGGTAGGCTCGGGTCTGGTCGGGTCGGGTCGGGTCGGGTCGGGTCGGGGGGAGCCAGGCGGGGAGCCCGGAGCCCGGCGGGGCTGCGGCACCGTGCCTCGGGTGCGCCGCCAACCGCCGCCCCTCTCTGCCCGCAGCCGTGGTGGGCGCCGGGCTGGGCGGCTCGGCCGTCGCGTACTTCTTGCAGCAGCACTTCGGGCCGCAGGTGCAGCTGGACGTGTACGAGCAGGGCGGCGTGGGCGGCCGGCTGGCCACAGTCACCGTCAACAAGCAGCAGTACGAGAGCCGGGCCGCGTCCATCCACGCGCTCAGCCTGCACGTGCAGGACTTCGTCAAGACGCTGGGTGAGTGCCGTGTGATCGGCGGGACGCGGCGGTACCTCGGCACGATGGGCGCCAGGTGTCCCAGCGCCCCAAGCCCGCCGTGACCGCACCGTGGGGCTCCGGGCGGACCTCAGAACGCCGCCGCTTCGTCCCGTCCGGAGGCGGCGCCGCCCCGTGGGATGCCCGAGCGCGTGGGCTCTCACGCTGCCCGGTGCCCACGCGGGAGCTCGCTCACCCCGTTACCCGCACCCCACCACCCGCCCGGTGGGCCCCTCTGCTCCCCGCAGGGCTCAGGCAGCGCCGCGAGGTGCCGGGAAAGAGCGCCGTGTTCAGCGGGGAGCACTTTGTGCTGGAGGAGACCGACTGGTACCTGCTGAACCTCTTCCGGCTCTGGTGGCACTACGGGATCAGCTTCCTGCGCCTGCAGATGTGGGTGGAGGAGGTGATGGAGAAGTTCATGAGGTAGGGCTGTGGCTGGGTGGGGAGGGGGCTTCTCCCCTGCGCCGGGGCCTCACCCCGTGCTGCCATCCCCCCCCCAGGATCTACAAGTACCAGGCGCACGGCTACGCCTTCTCCAGCCTGGAGGAGCTGCTGCGCTCACTGGGGGGTGAGGCCTTCGTCAACATGACGCAGCGCTCGGTGGCCGAGGCTCTGCTGGAGGTGGGCGTCACGCAGCGCTTCGTGGATGACGTCATTGCAGCCGTGCTGCGCTCCAGCTATGGCCAGTCGGTGCTGGTGCCCGCCTTCGCGGGTGAGGATCCGTTGCCCTCTTGTGAGCGTCCTCGCCGGGGTTCCTCCCCGAGCGGGGCCTTGAGCACCTTCCCCTTCCTCTCCCCAGGAGCCATGTCGCTGGCGGGGGCCCAGGGCAGCACGTGGGCGGTGGAAGGAGGCAACAAATTGGTGTGCTCGGGCCTGCTGAAGCTGACCAAAGCCAACGTCATCCACGGCAGGGTGACGGGTGTCTCTCTGCACAGCTCGGGTGAGCCCGACCGCGGGTTTTGCTCTGGCCCTGTGCACCCATGGGTGCTGCTGGCGTTGGGGTTGTGGGTCTGCACCTGGAGAGAGAGGGCTTGCTGGGGATGGGTTGATGGTTGGACCTGATGATCTTAGCTCTTCTCCAACCATAATGGTTTTGTGATTCTGTGAGGCGGGTGGTGGTGGCTGTGGGGATACTGGGGGCTCTGGGAGGCTTTTAGTCTTTCTGAGAGGCTGTTTGTCTGTCTGAGAGGCTTGGCCCTGCCCTGCAGATCTTCGTGTCCCTTAGGTCCCTTCTTTGGGCCAGGTTCCCACTGGCACTATCCGTGCTCCAGCACAGCAGAAGGTCGGACAGCTGTGCTTTGTGAAGAGTAGGTTTGACCCTCTCCTCCTTTTCTCACCAGAATGAACTTCTCTAGAAGCTTTCTCTCACAGGCTCCATAAAATGCTTTCTGTTGCCCTAAAGCATTAGCAACTCATCCAGACCCACCAGATTCTATGGTCCAGCACTGGAAAACCAGGGGCTGGAGGCAGTGCTAAAAAAAAGCGGGGACCATACAGCTTGGGGCCAGTGCTATAGCCACTATCTGCCATCTCTCTTCAGAGGGGAGAGCCCTGTACCAGGTGCACTACACGAGCAGCGAAGGCCAGGGCTCGGCGTTCTACGACATGGTGGTGGTGAGCACTGCCCTACACCCCAGCAGGAGCAACTTCAGCTTCCAGAACTTTGAGCCGCCCATTGACAACTTCCCTGGCACCTTCCAGCCCTCCGTCACCTCCGTGGTGCACGGCTACCTCAACTCCTCCTACTTTGGCTTCCCTGACCCCAAGCTCTTCCCCTTTGCCAGCATCCTCACCACCGACACTCCCACCCTCTTCTTCAATGCCATGGACAACATCTGTCCTGTCAACGTCTCAGCAGCGTTCCGTCGCAAGCAGCCCCAGGAGGCGGCGGTGTGGAGGGTCCTTTCTGAGCAGCCGCTGGACAAGCAGCAGCTGAAGACCCTCTTCAGGTCCTACTACTCGGTGCAGGTGACGGAGTGGCAGTCACACCCCCGCTACGACTCGGCCAAGTCGCTGCCGCCCATTGTGCTCCATGAAAACCTCTTCTACCTCAGCGGCGTGGAGTGGGTGGCCAGCTCCATGGAGATGATTGCCGTGGCGGCCAAAAATGTGGCCCTCCTAGCGTACAACCGCTGGTACCAGGACCTGGAGAAGATAGACCAGAAGGACTTGATGCACAAGGTGAAGACTGAGCTGTGACGCTTTGGGTGGTGGTGGGCCCGGAGCTGCTGTCTGCAGTGGGCAGGGGTGTATTTATTTCCTTGGGATCACCACGGGGCTTGGGGCAGGGGGCGAGGGACAGGCTGTGTGCAGATGACTTAAACATGTTTTTCCTTCAGGAATATAGCCCCTGTTGCTTGTCTGTGCCATGCGCTGGGGATTTCTCCCTTTTCCTCCTTGGGTGGCACTGGGATGCGCTGTGAGGAAGGGTCATCTTGCTTTGGAAGGGACCACGTAGGGCTTCAAAGCCAAGGCCATGTGGGTAGCAGGACCCTGCTCCTGCTGCTCCTCCCTGCTGGGCAGAGCCCCTCCAGCCCAGGCAGCACCACGGGCTGAGGCATGGAGCAGGTCAGACGGGGGCCAGCAATGCACTTTATTATTTAGGGCCTCAAAAGCTGCCTCAGCTTCCCCCGGACATCAACTGCTCCCCACCCCCTGCCTCTACGCCAGGCCCTGGGCTCCAGTTTACACGTGGGGCTGGGGGTGGTGGGTGAGGACCTTCCCCCTCCATTCTCCTTGGCCTTTCACTGGGGGTTCAAAAGCTCTTGGTGAGGCCAGAGGCAGGATGATGTGCTGGGCTGCTTGCAGGGCTGCCCCAGCACTGGGTGTCCTCAGCCCGGGTTGAGCCTGGTGGAATTTGCAGGGGGATTTCAGGGAGCCCTTGGAGGCACTCCTTGCCCCAGTGTTGAGCCTGGCAATGTTTGATAAGCAAGAGCAAGCTGCTTAGATGCCTGTAGATGACTTTGGGCGTTCATTATGCAGCCTCAGAAGATGCAAGTGCAGCCCACAGCGATGGTCTCCATGACCATCTGGTACTTCTTGTGACACTTCTTCCTCCCGGAGGCCTTGTGCCCCACCTCGCCTGGCGCCTGGCAGAGCAGCCTCCGGACAGGCAGCCGACTGTAGATGGGGATGCTGGCCATGGTGCGGTCCTCCTGCATGGTGAAGGGGTTGATGCAGCCAGTGCAGAGGCACCGGGCCTCAGGGATGTCTGCTGGGATCCGCGTGGCATCGTGGTTGATGCTGGAGGATAAGGAAAGCAGTGGGAGGTTAGGGGGATGGTGAGACTGGCAGGTGGGATGGGGACAATGGGCTGGGGATGGGCAGGGCAGTACCACTGCAGGGTGATATGGGGAGCACTGCATCATGGTTGCTTTGAGATGCTGGAGCTGTGGTCACCGCTGCATCTGCTAACTTGGGATGAGTGTGCGCGGCCCTGCCAGAGCTCCCCGGCCCTGAGGACCCTGCCCCGCACTTACCTGTAGGCCCAGGGGGACAGGCTCCTGCGGTTGGACCTCCAGAGACGCAGATTGACCTGGCACTTGGTGTCGCCTGGCTCGGAGCCATTCCTCAGCTGGTGCACCATGTCCTGGATGCTGCGCTCGTAGTCCTCCATTGGAGTGTAAGGGTCGTCCGGGGCCCTGGCCAGGGCGGGAGCGGCCATGGGGAGCCGTGAAGGGCCCCTTCTCCTCCCCTTGGCTGCTCTGCTTTCATCCTTGGCTTCTGGCACCAGAACCATGGCAAAGGTGAAGATGCAGAGGAGAAGCTGAAGAGAAAGGAGTGCAGTGCTAGGCTGCCCTAGGCTGCAGGGCTTGTGCAAAAGGATGCATCCCTGCTTAGGGGATGGACGCTTGGCCCAATTTCCTGGCATTGGGGTGGCACCGTGCATGCTGGGTGGTGAGCACATGGTCGGGGGAAGCCCCAGGATATAACCCGTGGTTGCAGAGCCCCTTGTCCAGGGAGCCGAGCCCAAAGGGCCCTGTGCCTGCCTGAGCATCCCCAGGTGGCCCCATGCCCCAAGCACGCACACACACCAAGCTCAGGGTGTACCTGGGGCTCCTTTCATTTACAAGGAGCCTTAGAGATGAGACATGCAAGAATGAGATCTTTATCCAAATCCTCCTCTCCCTCTGTGCTCTGAGGACAGAGAAAGAAAGGTGCCTTTTCCTCTCCTTCTCCCTCTGGCCTTGCAGGGCCGAGCTCCGTGTGCCGGCTGCCGGCATGCTGCCCAGTGCCGAACAAAGTTGCTTTCTGTAGCGCTGCTCTCCGTGTGGCTGCAGCCGGCCGAGGCAGCCCCACGCCCTGCCCCTGGTCCCGCTGTGACACCGTCCTGATTGCGTGCAGGGTCCAGGCGGAGAGCTGCGCTCCTGGGCTGTGCCGCGCTTCCCTCAGGCTGCTGCAGGTTCGCTCCCCGCTTTGTCCCCTCCGTGCCATGCAGCGGGGTGACGGGCCCAGCAGGGCCGGGATGAGCATCTCCAAAGCAAACGGAGCCAGGTAGCCGCCCGCAAACACGCTTGTACATAATGGCATTAAAGAAGGGAAGCGAACAGGCAGCCCCGCGCCGCGGCACGCTACCTACCAGGTTGGGAGCCCGCTCCATGGCGGCGGAGGGCCGGACGGCTGCCCGCAGTGCAGCTGGCACAGCCGAGCCCCGCAGCTAAATAGGGAAAGCCCCAGCCCTGCGGCGCTTCCCCGGAGGTGTGTCTGCCGCGTCCCCGAGGTGTCAGCAGCTCAGGGCCAGGGCCAGCGTGGTCTGGGACTCGGCCACCGCCTCCTCCCCGGTGCTGGCTGCAGCAACCCTGGCCGTCCTTCCTGGAGCAGGCAACGCAGAGAGGTTCAGGGGCAGAACCTGTCTCAGAGAAAGGTCTGGGGTTCTGCTGGCAGTGACAGCATGGTGACAGCCCCCATGGCTGGGGGGCACTGCTGGAGCAGGCGCTGGCAGGAGGACAATGGGTTGTGTGCAGTGCTGGTGGCACAGTGTGCAGGTAGCCTGGAGCTTCTGTGGAAACAACTGAGGGTCCCCAGTGATGTGTGTGCCACCAGCAGCTCCGCTGTGCCCATGAACTCCCATGACTCACACCATCAGTGAGGCAATGGCAGCACTGCATCCTGCACCCTGGCTATCTGTCACCAGACCCTTCCCTGCTGCTGTCTGCAGCCTGATGGCTGTGACTGGGGCTGTGCCCTGATCTGCAGGCTGTGGGTGTCCTAGGGGTGTGCTGGGGATGCTGCCCCAGTGCTGTGCTGCATCCACAGGCCGAGCCTGGGGGTGCTGCAGTGAAGGAAACTGAGGCACGGGAGGTGCTGACCCCGGGGCTGGGGACTGCGGGCGCCTATAAGGGAGGTGTAGAGAGCAGGGGGAGGGATGCAGTCCCTGTCCCTGAAGCCAGGAGGATGCTGTACCGCACGGTGGTGCTGTCCTCCACCCAACCGCAGTGCAATGCCCTTCCTCCATCCCTTCTCCATCCCTCCCTCTGTCCCCTCCCAAATCCCCCAGCTTCGCTCACTGCAGAGGTGCCTGGTGCTGTTCCCTGCTCCTCGGGGGCACCTTTTAAGCTTTGAAGTCTGCTGCCCCACGTCTGGGACTGCCACTGGAGCAGTGCCCTCTGCTTGCTCCACATCCCCCCATCCACAGGCTGGAAGGCCTTTGTGCTTCATAGGGCAATGGGAAATTTCCACTTTCTTTTCCCAGTCCAGGAATTGGGCCTCAACCCAGAAAACGGGGTGAAAGTCATCCCCTCCTCCTACTGTGTCTCCCCTCCTTTTGGCTACCACAACCCAGAGCTGCCGCAGGAAACACGCTGACATCCCCAGGGGCATTCAGCAGCACAGTGCTTCAGGGCTGTGGCATCTCACAGTCAATGAGCAGTGTCACCTCTGTCACCTGGTGGGGGCCTGGTGGCTCTGCAGCCACCTGCACCCACATTATTGCATTATTGCCTGGGACCCAACGCTGGCTGTGTGCTCCCCAGGGCAGCGCAGGGCAGAACGCAGCCCCTGGCCATGCCCAGAGGGTGCCGGGCTGCGCGGCCGCCTGCGTTGTGTCAGCGCTCGGCAATGCTGTTTACACATGAGAGAGGCTCAGAGGCATCCACAATGGGAGCCAATTACCCAGTTTTGATCTTTTTTGGTGAAAAGGAAACCAGGGCTTTTCAGACATGGCCAAATTTGATAAGCTGGGGGAGGTGGCTTTTCTCTACCAGCCTTACGCCAGGGATGGAGCCGGGGTGCGTGGCTGGGAGTGCACTGCACTGGGGTGGCTGCGAGATGTGCCCAGCCCAGAGCAGGGTGTGCAGGGTCTGCCGTGTGCCCCTGTGATGGAAAGAAGGGCTGGAAACTCTCCAGGGCTCCCCTCTATGTGGACACCATAGGGGAGAGGGCTATGATTTGGGTTCTGCTGTCCATGCTTCTCTCTGTTGCCTCCCTGCTTTGTTCCTGCCTGCCTGCTGCTATGGGCACCGTGATGGAAGTTGGAGCCTGAAGACTGGGAGCCGGTGCCCAGACAAGGTGCATCTGATCTGCCAGCCAAAGGAGACCAGGGCGTGTATTTTGTAACCATCCATCATGAGATCCACTGTCCTGCCCTCAGCTGAGCCAGAGCTCAGCCATCTCCAGCCGTGTGGCTGCTCCCTGCAAAGCAGAGCTGTCACCCTCAGTCTGGGTGGGAGCCTGCCACTGCGCAGTGCCACACAGAGCACCTGTACGTGTGCCCAGATGCGGCCGGAGCCAGCAGTACTGCGACTGCAGCATCTTCCTATCTCTCATGACCAACATTTTCCACTCATCAGATATGAGCGTGCCGCAACGAGCCGGCCTGGCCGGAGCCAGGAGGAGAGCTGGGGTTGGTGGTGCTGGTGTTGGGCCCCCACGTCCCCGTGGCCCTGCAGGTAGCACCCGCCCGCAGCACGGCGCTCACATCCATATTTGCACAAACGCTGTGCTGGTGTGCGAGCGGCTCCGGAGCCACCCAGACCAGAAGGGCTTATTTTAAGCTCGCTGGAAAAAAAACGTTGGTTGGTGGGAATTAAAACTCTCCGTTCTCAAAAAAGGGAAAAACAAAAAGATCTGTGTTCTGCCTGCTCCTTCGGTTGCATAAACACGAAGACACATCTGGAAGGGGCAGCCAGGACATCGCCGCTTCGTGCGGGGTCAGTTGCCCTCTGCAGCCACCCTTCAGTGGGACGGCACCCTGCTGGCAGCCCTGAGCAGGCAGTGCCCACGGCCCTCCCGTGTGCTGCAGAGGACAGCCAGGGCTTGGTGTTGGGACACAGCTCCGCGTGTGCTCGGCCCTGGGGGACCCCGCATCTCCCGACAGCACATCCCGGCCCAGAGGCAGCTGAAAGCAGCGCCAGGCGGGCGGGAGGGAGTGCACATCCTGCACAGCCCCAGCAGCATCCATCAGCGTTTACAGCACGTCGCCCGTTACACGATCCAGACGCACAGGTTCCTCCTGTCCTGCTTCTCTCCCGCCTTTTGTTTTCTTTTACTTTCTGCTCTTGGAGACAGAGCACCTGATGGAAAAAGACTGTGTGTGCTCTGGTTCCTAGAAGCACGCTGCTTCCTTCCGCTCCCCGCTGCCTCTCTGCCGCCCTGGGCTGGGGGGGACAGCGGGGCCACGGCAGGGGAAAACTCTCATCCCAGCAAAGCCCTCTGGGCATTCTGTGTCAGGCAGCAGAGGTCACTGCAGAATGGACAAAGCAGCTCTGAGGGAGAGAGATGGCAAAGCACTGCAGTGCCCACTGTCCCTGCAAGGATGTGGGGAGCACCCAAGGCCATGTTTCCAGGACAGCAACGCCCTTATTTTTAGGGCTTTGGTGGCTTTAGCTTGCAGGCAGACATCCAAGCTCTCGGTTTCCCAGGGCTGAAGTAAATGGAAAGTTGAGCAGTGACACTGACGTCTGCCCCAGCTCTGCAACTCCTCCCCGCAGAGCTGGGGACGGGGCCACGCACGTGCAGGGACCCGCAGCGCCGGGAGCTGTCACCACTGGGAACCCAGCAGGGATGTCCTACCCTGCTGCTGTCCCACACTTCCAGCTGGATGTGCTGAGCTCCAGTTGCTGCTGAAGGTCACCTCCTGAGCTGCTCCAGCCTGGGCTCACCCGCTGCCCATGTCCTGCCCGTGCCACCAGCACCCCCCTGTAGTGTCAGCAAGCAGAGGAGGCCGTAAATTCAGCACTTGGTTCTGAGCAGGGCTGGCGAAGAGGGAATTCTGCCATCATTCCTCTTTCTCTCGGGAGGGCCGGAGCCAGCTCGGCCCCAGGGGCTGCTCTTGTAGGGACCTGCAGCAGGACTGGGACTGCTGGGAGCGTGTAGACCTTCGTGCACAGCTGAAGGCAGGGAGTGCAGAAAAGCGGCTTTGCCAGGGGCACAGAAACAGAACCTGCTGCAGAGAGGACTCACTGGGCAGCATCCTACTGAAGGAGTAACAAAAACAAACCCGCGCCGTGGAATCCTGCTTTGCCGTAAATGTTTTTCTTATGGAGTTGTAATAAGACAAGAGCTGTAAAGATAGTAACCTCCTAAACATTACCTTATTAAGGCTTCTTAGAAACCACAGGGCATGACCCCACTGGGTCATGGAACAAGAGAGCAGCATCCAGAGAACAAACAGAGGCTAACATTACATTTTTCACTTCATTTAGGAAACCTGGTTTCTAATTATAGGCGTTGTTTAATGGCAGCATTTATCCGTGCTTTACTCAAAGCCAGCCCACCGACAGCAGGGGCTGAACAGGAGACAGCAGCAAGATGCTGTGCTCCCAGTGTGTGTGGTGCTCAGCATGGCCCAGCCAGACCAGTACCAGTAGCCACTGCTGACAGTGTGGGGCTGAGTCCAGTACCAGCACAGGGTGTCCTGCACAAGGGCAGGTGCTGAGCATCGCTGGGGTCAGCATGGCTGTATGCTCCCCAGCCCCTCAACACGCGCTGACTCTGCTCTTCTTGCTTAGCCTCCCAGGGACCTTCCCAAGCTCTGCCTTGCAGGGGACAGGAAGACACCAAATGCTGACATGCTGTACAAAGCCTGGCACAAGGGCACAGAGACCTTGTTTCGAGATCTGGGACTGCCTGCAGCCCACAGGTGATGGGGATGGGCGTTCTCTCTGCAGACCCTGGGCCCTCGGAGGCTGGCAATGTGTGCCCTTCCCAGGAACCACCTGGGAATGGATGCTGAGCCAGGGCATCATCGGGGCTGGGGCCACACAGGGCACTGCTGCCAAGAGCAGAAGTGGCTGGGGCTGGTGGTGAGCCCACGGAGTGGCTGTGGGCACCGGGTGCTATCTGCAAAACTCAGGCGCTCATGGCCACGGCCGGCCCTGTGCGTGCGGGCGGCCCCGTGGCTGCCGGAACGCTGTTTTCCCAGGCCAGATGGAGCTCCTCAAAGTGATGGGAACCACAAGCCGGGCCAGGGAGCATCTCCGCTTCCTTCCCCCAGTGGGACAGCCGCCAGTATCAGCGCACTGCAGCCCCGCTCTGCCCCGCTGCCAGCCCCCAGACCCACGGAGCAGCATGGGCAGGGGCTGCGGGGATCCAGCATCTCTAGGCAGCTCTCTCCGAGGCGTCCCCGTCGTTCTCAGGCGCAGGGCTGGCTGCTCCCACCTCCTCCCCCCGCGCCCCGCACCCCTCCTTCCCGCGCTCCGCTCTCCCCCTCTCTCCTGCTCTCCCTCTCGGACTTAATGACTTCCACATGGGCCTCTGGCATCCTGAGCCAAGCCTCCCAGCATTGTCTGAAATCTCCAAATTTAGAAGAAATATGAAAATTGTCAAGCGGCCCTTCCTTAGGGGGTAAAACCAACACTCAGCTGAGCGGCGGCAGGTCAGGGCGCGGGGCCACGTGACGGCACCCCAGCCAATGGGTCCCCGCGGCGCCCCTGACAGATGCGCCCGCCGGAGCCTGGCCTCCTTCTCCAGCTCATATAAGGTAAAAAGAAAAAGGTTTTCCAGCTTCTGAGCCGCATGGAAGGAGTTTTCGCCCAGCACTCCCATGCCAGCTGCTTAAAAAACCCCAGCGGGCAGTGTGGGGCCGCAGTGCCGGTTATAATGGGACAGGAGGAGGTGGCAGTTGTGTGCCCGCGCCCCGCGGTGATGTGGGACAGGGTGGCAGGTAGGTGCCCGTGGGACGCGTGGGGGTGGGCATGGCGTGGGGCAGAGAGCAGCAGCAGGGGATGGCGTGGGGTGCCCTGGTTCAGTGCAGTACTGAGCGGAGGAGCCCCCGATGCGCCCTGGCGATGCTGCAGGGGGTGCGCGTGGGGTGAGCGGCATGTGGGGCAACCGTGTGGAGGCAGAAGTGATCCTGTGAGATGAGGGGAGGGATTGCTGTGCATGCACCTGGGATAGAAATGATGGCAGGGCAGTAAGAAGCCAGGATGGGGCCGGCTCTGCAAAGAACAAGGCCGCTCGCTGGGCACTGCTGCTGGGCAGGCAGCCGCCAGCTGGGGGGAAGCGGGCTGAGGTCACGGCACAGGAGCCATGCCTGGGGCTGCAGTGGGCACGGTGGCAGCAGTTGAGGCACTTCAGCGCCTCTGGGACACCACGGTGCCACAGTCTCAGGCTGTCCCTGTCCCACTGTGAGTCCCTGGGAAGCGGCACTGGGGTCATGGCGGGCAGTGAGGAGCGGCTCCGCTCTGCCTTGGCCCTGTCACTGTGCTCATTTTGCACTGTGTGCACTGGTGAAGGACGGCCCGGTGCACATCGCTCCCCAGGCTGCGTGCATGCAACGCTCGCGTTACTATTGGCTCCATTCGTACCAAAACTTGACATCGAAAGCCCATCAGGTGCTCCGACAGGCCGTGCCGGTGTTTCACTTTTGGACACGTCTCCTCCAGGAACCTGACCCATCACCTTCCCTCCACACAGCTCTTTCCCTGCCACACCGATGGGGAAACAGAGGCACAGAGAAGGCTGGGCTGTGAGGACCCCAGCCCCGTGGCTGCCATCCTGCAGCACCTGGCCTGGGAGCGCAGGGCACTCGGTGCCTTTGTGCTGTCCCCATCAAGGTGTCCATGTCCCCAGATACGGGACTCAATGCTGTTCCTGCCCAGCCGCGGCCCCAGCCCACAGCACTGGGCTGATGGAAGACAAGCTCATTTCCAACACACACACACACACAAGCCTCTGCCATAGATTTCCCAAGCAGTTATCAGCAGGAATTTGGGGAAGGCTGTGTCTAGACAGGCTGCAGCTCTGGGTGGCTCCTGGATGGAGTGGCATTTCCCTCCACGCTTGTCAAGAGGCAGTCTGGAGATGATTAAGGGCTTTTTGTTGTTTTTTTTTTCGTTTTCTTGGTCTCCCTTTCTATTCTAACAGAGGATCGGCCTTGTGCCTGATCAGGATTTTCCGAGGCTCATTCCCAGCAAAGCCTCTGCCCATCCCCATCCCCATGCATGGGTGGGTGGGAGGGTGACTTTGGGCATCACGTTGCCCCTGTGATGCTTAGTGGGAACTGGGGCTGTAATGCTCCATAAGACCCATGGCAGGAGAGGGGCTGCCAGCTGTGGGCATCTGCCTAGGCTGGTCACAGTGCGGTGCTGTGGGGTGCAGCTGCAGAGCTGAAACCGATGCGGGGGAGAAGCAGCACAAGCTGCTCATGTCTGTGGGAGCGCGCCGGAGTCGGATAGCAAACGATGAGGCAAGAGGCTGGAAATCTGAGCTCTGGAGCCGTTTCACCATCCTTTGACCTTGGCCAGCTACACACACACACTCACACGGAGGAGGAAAGAACAGACCCTGTGCGGGGGGAGGCTTTGCTGGGAACCAGAGTACGCTGCAGCCAGTGGTACTGGGCAGTGCTGCTCCCTCGCTCAGAGCCCTTTCTCCTAGCCGGCACCCCTGCACGGCACTGGGGCTGTGCTGGCTGCCTGCTCTGGGGAGTCCCCACAGCTCCCCGAGCACTTTGGCTCAGAGAGCACACAGCACGTGCCAGACTGGCATGACACTGCCATGGAGGCCAAGGGGAGAAGCCGAGGGCTGACCCTGTGCCAGGGATACGGTAGTGAGTTCCCATCTTGCAGCAGAGAGACCCCAGCCCAGACCCTGGGACGGGACAGGGACTTCTCCCAGCAGCAGCAGCCAAATCTCAGCTGCACACTCACCCCTGCATTCAGCAGCACACAGACCTGTATGCCAGCACAGGGCAGGGAAAGCCACAGCGCGGTGCAGAGCTTGCCCTGTGGGGCAGAGTAGTGCAGTGGGACCCAACCTGGTCTCCAGCACTATGGCTGAGGATGCTGAAGAAGGCATCTTCCCACTGCTGGGCACAGGTGAGGGATGGAGCTGCTCAGTGCTGGCTGGAGGAGTTGGGGATTGTCACGCTTTGATGGGGATGGGCACTTCTGGATTGCTGCAAAGCCCTGAATCAGTTCAGTGACCTCTGTGTGCGGGTGTGAGCTGCAAAGGGCATCACCATGAAAGCGGTCTATTGAGACCCTTTCCCTGTGGCTGCAGGACAGTGGGATATCCCAGCAGTTCTTGAGGCTCCCCATGGGACAGCAGGAGCTGTGGGTGCCAGCAATGAGCTGTGTGCCCTGACTCTAGGGAATGAGTGTGCCTGCCCCTACTCTGCAGGGCTGGTCCCCATTGTGGGGTCTGGGAGGTGCAGGGAGGTGAGTGAGCAGCATCCCTCAGGATGAGGGTCTGCAGCCCATGTGAGCCATGTGTGGGGGCTGGGACCCACTGTGCTTCATGCAGGTGCTCTGTGCTGGACACCTGGCCACGGTGGTGCTCTCTGCAGGACCAGCTCACTGCTGGCTGCTACCTGGGGACAAGTCTTCTCTCCAGCCAAGACTCCTCACCGGGGTTCCATCCGCATGCATTTTGCCTTCCTTTCCTTCTCCCTTTCACCCATAGCTGAGCTATGGTGAACTGTTCCGCTCACTGGACCTGCAGGGAAGGTGCTGGCCCTGCTGCTCTGCTGCAGCCAACAGTGTGAGGGCAGCTCATGCCCACATTTGTCTGTCCCACAGCAGTGAGCTGCTGCCAGCATGGCTCTGCCCTCTGCAGCCCCACAGGGGTGTCAACGGGAACACCAAGGAGGGATTCCCAAAATGAAAGGGAGCACCCAGATTGCTGCATCAGTTGCTGCGGACTCAACTGTCCCTTTGAGGCAGGCTCAGTAATGTTTTCACGCTCCTGCTTTACTGTGGTGACGGAACAGCACAGCCTCAGTATCTGGGGCCTGCGCAGGGCTCTGCCTCCTGTGGTGACTGTGGCACGTGTCCCCTAGGGTGCGCATGGGGCAGCCCAGCTCTTGGCAGGAAGATGGCAATCTGAGAGCCAGCGTGAGCTCAGCGCTGTGCTGGATCATCCTCTGTGCTTTGTCTCCTCACAGGGACCTGGCTAATTTGGGGGTATTTTCTTTCAGAGTGTGGTGTCTCATACAAACTGGGCTCAGCGTGATTGGGAGAGCCAAGCTGGGGCCATGTGCACATGCACAGCGCTCCCCCGCTCCTTTGCTGGAGCAGAGATAAGATGATAAAGCCCCGATAAGCAGCAAGGAGTGCTGACAGCCCCATGAGCTCCAGGCCATGCCTTTGTGGACAGAAACCTGGAGCTTGGCTGGTGGTGTTTTACTGTGCCCCAGGACCGGCAGCCTCATGGCCAGGGAGGGCGAGGAGCAGAGCCGGAGGCAGCAGGGAACACCGTGGATGCTGGAGAAGCCCTGCTTCTGCCAGAGCTGTGTGGGAGAAGTCTCACTGGGGAGCTTTGCTCTGCGCTCCTTTCCCCTCAGGGGTCTGGGGGTCGGTGACGTGAAGGCCCCCCCCGCAGGGACTTCACCCCTGCACCACTTCCTCTGGACCGGGAATGTGCCATGTAAACAGCACAGCAGGGCTGGCCTGGACTGCTCCCACGCTCCTGCTGCCCCGGGTGTCAGGGAGGCTCACCGTGCCCCATCCCCAGCTCACTGTCCTGCTGGGATGGGGAGGCTGGGGGAGATGGCGCTGAGTCCTGCCATGCATGGGGAGCGAGATAAGGACGGGGGTTTTGGTGGCTGGCTGGGAGGCAGCAGGAAGAAGTGAGGCCGTGGGAAAGGCGATGGATGGAAGCTGCAGAGGAGGTCAGGCTGCTGTGCAGCTCTGCTGTTCCTTGGCCATGTGTCTGCACAGATCCCATCGCTCATTCAGCCCTGCTGAGCTCCAGTGGTGCTGAGCAGCTTTTCTCCCCCTGCACAGCCAGCAGCACCTGTCCACCTGCACGGACAAAGCAAAGCCAGCCGTGCTGTAGTGGGGACAAGAAGGCATTTTCCCACTGGCAGAAACTGCCATGCCAGGAGCACAGGGACTATCCTGCTGTCCACTGTCACCAACAGGGAGGTGCCATTGGAGTTGACAGCCAGGAAGTGGCACTCTGAGACACTGCTCACCTGTCTGCTCTCTCCATGGTGTCACCACCCCGAGCCCTGCTGGGGATGCACAGACACCAGATGAGGCCATTTGGCTCCAAGAGGGGACTGTGTGCCCTGGAAGGAGCACAAACCAGGCGCATCCTTCCCTCTGCACCCATCCCCTGCTCCAAGACAGAGAAGCAGCCCCCCTAGACCTGCTCCTTTGTTCTTGGCATCATAATTTATCCCAGCAAAACCCACAGAGAAAGAGCAGCATCCCCCTGGGCCCCCTTGGCTCGCCCCCAGCATGGGAGATGTGGGCTGCACAGGCTCCAAATCTGCCTTTTTGACCATAAAAGGGCAGAAATTCTGCAGCCCCGGCAGGAGGATGGGAAAGGAAAGGCAGAGCTATTTATAGCTGAGCATCAGGACCGCAGCCTGAACTCGGGGTTAATCAGCCTGTGACCAGATTAGGATCTCCCTTGGCCCCATCATTTTCTCATAAACCTTTGATTTAATACCACATAGGCAAGGGAAGGAGGGAGGAGGCCATCGGGGCTGAGGGGATGGAGGTGCCAGTTGGGCCAGTGCTCTGCACAGCTCCATGGAAGGAGCTGCCTGGGCCAGCGGGTCTTGCATGCAGAGCCATAGAAGGCAGCATCCATTGGTTGGGACTGCTCTCATAGCTCAGTGGCTTCAGTCCCTGCAGAGATGAGTGAGCAAGAGCTGACCCCTCCACAGTTCTGGCCTCTGCTGTCAGCAACGGCACTGCGCATGGACCGCATGGTGCCCATGGGCAGCGCTCACCTCTCCGGCTGCCACACAGTGGGGGCTCAACCCGCTGGACGTGGCACCAGGGGTCACAGCTGGACCCCCAGGAGGGTGGCTCGGCTGGGGGGCACATGGTGTTGATGCCGCCTGAGCTCCTGTCCTCTCCTAGCACGGGACAGAGTCCTGCTGAGGTTTGAGGCTTCCACCTCAAGGCCCACGCTGAAGCAATACTTGGGACGGGGCCCTCGCCGCTGGAGAAAAAGGCCGGGGAATTTCAAGGAGGAAACAAATCCCAACTGTTATTAAAAAAGGACATTTCCTGCAGGAGCGGCCGCTGCAGAGAGGGGAAAGGGCGCAGTGTTGTAACTGTGGGGAGGGCTCTGACGCAGCCCAGCGCTGCCGGCTCGCCCAGCCAGGGAAGCGGCTCCGCGGAGCAGAGGCGGAGGTGAGCGCGGGTAGGAGCGCGGGGCAGCGCCCGTGGGGCTGGTGGGATGGGGTGGCATAGGGAGCAGCCTGCCTGGCCCTTCAAAGGGCACACGGTGGTGGCTGGCAGCGCCCTTCCCTGCAGCCACACAGCACATCCGCGCCCACGCGAGCGAGGGATGAGCAAACGGGCTGATGGCATTCATAAGTGCGTGGTCGCTGCAACAGGGAGCGGCGTGCGAGCGTGTCCGGGGGCTGTGGGAAGGCTGAGGTGCCGCTCTGAGCGCTCCCACAGCAGGGCTGGGGGCTGCAGCAATGCCTGGGGGCTGACCCCTCCTCATACACTGTGGTCCTGGGAGGGTTGAGCACTTGGCTCCGGCGATGTGTGCTGGAGGGGCAGAGCCCTCTGCCCGGCTGCAGCTGGGTGGCTGCGCTGCCCCCAGGCGCTGCGCTCGGCTGTTCTCGCAGGCAGCAATAGGAGTGTGGGGAGCAGGGGGTGGCAGCCTGCACAGCGGGGTGAGCCCTGCTTCCATGTGAAACTGGGAAACGAGCAGAAACAAGGGGACGGGTCAGGCCTCGCCATGTTGGTTTTTTTGCCCCTCTTGAGGAGGTGGAGACCACAACAGAGATCGGGGCACTTCCTTCTCCAAGACCCCCTCCAGGCAGAGCGAGCTCCCAGCAGATGTTTTCCTTCCCAGCCCGGTGGGATGCACAGCCTGGTGCATTCCTCCGCCTTCTGTGGCATTCCTTCCCCCCACCAACACCTCCCTGGGGACAGCAGCTGAGGTCCCCAGCCCCACACTGCAGGCAGGGAGGAGTCTCCATTCCAGTCTTTCCTACTGAACTGGCCAGGGCCTGTTGGGGTGGTGGCAGTGGGGAGGGGGCTGTTTCCAGGCCCACCATACAGGGCTGGGGCAAGGCACCTCTGATGGCTCTCTGGGGCTCAGGACGGTGCATGGAGCAGGGTGTACTGGGCTCGATCTGAACAGAGGCTCTGTCCCCAAATGTCAGCTGCCTGCTATGCCTCGCTTTGGGAGGGAGTTCACCAGCACTGCTGCAAGGGGGACAGCTGGCTGTGCTGGAGAAGGTCCCCATCTGAGAAAGGAAGTTCTGAATGCCGTGCTCATTGCAAAGCTTTGTGGGTGCACAGAGCTGCTGGTGTGGCTTGGGGTCCCTGTCATGCTGGCAGGGCCCAGTCACGGCTGGGCGATGTCTGGCCCCGGCTTCTGGGGAAGGGAGCACGAGGCCGGGTGGTGATGTGCAGGCAGTGGGAGGAGGGGGTGCTGGGTCAGGCAGGAGATGGGCTGTGCTTTCCCCTACAAGGGATGCATGGCACTCTCCAGGTGTCTGATTGCCCCCTGCTTCACATCAGACCTGAGTCCCCAGTTGTGCTGCAGCAGGAAACTGCCCGCAATGCCTTGGGTGTCGAGGGGCTACCTGCAGAGACCCCAGAGCTCACTGCCCACACAACTCCACACTGACTGCTGCCCTCTGTCTTTTACAGCCTTGACCATGGGAGTACCCAGGGACGCAGCCACCACTGGAGATGCTGGAGGTGCACAGAGACTGTACATTCCCGGACAGCGAGAGAAGGGCAGAGCTGGCATGCCAATGTACTACCCACACCAGATGCCCTTTGGGCACTGGCAGCAGCACACACAAACCCAGCAGCCCCCTGAACAGGGCTGGCTCCCAGGGCAGTGCTCAGCCTGGGACTGCTCCCTGCTAAAAGCAACCCAGCCCCTTCCCAGGGAGCTGCACGTAGGGAGTGCACGGGTCTGGGAGGCCGAGCTCTGACATGGGGCAGCAGGCTGTCAGAAGGGGCCCTGCGAGCAGTGCTGCCCCATGGCACTGAGCCCCGTGGCTGTTCCTACACTTGGCCGGTGCTCAGGGCTGGCCCGACCCAAGCTGGGAGCAGTGACGGCCTGCGCCAGCAAAGGCGGCTCCCAGACATCCCTCCTGGGTGACTCACACTGTGATCTGTGCATGGAGTTTGGGGCGCCGTGAGGCTCTTCCCTTTCTTTCTTCCCATTAAATCGGGGCTGTGGAGCTGGGGGATGGCGGCTGGGGGAGCGGGGGGCGAGCAGAGGCTGTGGGTGCCCGGTTCCCAGCTGGGTGCTCTCAGGGGGGCCGTGCCGGATGCAGGGCGTTGTGCTGGAGCTGCACCATCTGCTTCTCGTCAGGCTGCTGGGAGCACCGCCGCTCCGGGGCCGGCAGTGGGACATGGCTGTGATGGATGGTGTGTTTATCGTGCTCTAGCGTTACTCAGGATGTTAGTGTTCGTCTGCAAGAGATGTTTCTGTGCTTGGCTGCTCCCTCCATCCTCCCCTCCTCCTGCTCCCCCCAGACCCTTTCCCTTGGGCCCACACAGGGGTTGCAGGGGGTGTCCGTCCCACAGCCTCCAGCCCTGCCTGCAGCTGAGCTCCTGGGACCAGCACTGAAGCCTTCCCACAGGTACTGCCCAGCAGCAGGCTTCTCTCTGGAGAGGACAGGGATGGTGGCAGGGATAGGGCTCTGCAGGGCTTTCACATGCTCCTCGTCCTCCAGGGGACACAAAGGAACAGAGTGCAGGGAGAATGCATTGTGTGAGACCTGCATCCCACATCACCCCAGGGGTGTCCTGGCCCTGCTGAGTGACAGACCCATACTCTATAGCCACCCCAGCAGCCACATCCGTGTGGTTTGAGACCACAGGCAGTGACTCCCCACTGCTGGGCCAGGTTCCAGATCCTGCAGCCCTACAGACACACTGGGATGCGGTAGTGGCCAGTGTGTAGCCCTTCTCCAAGCACAGCAGTTTATCTGTGTGATGCCGCAGGCCGTCCCCACCGGCCCCCAGCCTCATCTATCCTGCAGCCGTGATGCCCAGCAGAACAGCCACACGCGGCCATGCGTGGCACAGCACACATCGAGCGCGGCCGGGGGCTCCTCCATGTCTCCCAGCCCAAGGTGCAGTGCTGCATCTCTGGTCAATTGGGAGTCTGAGATGAAGCACTGTAGCTCGGGAAGGGAGGAACTGTGCCCTGGGACCCCGACACCCCTCAGACTGCCGCCTGCTGGGAGCATTGATGTCAACGGAATGTGGGAACTGCGCAGTGAGATGGGAAGCACCGCTCATGACTGGATGTGGGGGTCTGCTCCACCCCCCTCTGCTGCCTCTGGGGCTGGGCCCCCAACCGTGGGAGCAGGGGCTCTCCCAGATGTGTTTTGGACACTGCCTCTGATGGAGAAGCATAGAGAACGGAGCCTGCAGACACACAACGTGTCCTCCAAAGATCCCATAGGGGCTGCCGACCCCCAGTCATGGGGCAGGGCTCAGCCCTCTGCTTTGTATCCCTGTGACTGAAGGGCAGAGGAGCGGAGGTTTGCTTTGAGGCAGAGGAACACCCCTGCACCCGGTCAGGATCCCCAGATCTCCCAGCTCTGTGTAGGGGTGGGCAGGGACAGCGGGGTCACACGGAGCGGCCAGAGGAGCAGCTGTGCAGGGCAGGGGCCGGTGGGAGCCGCGGTCGCCGTGCTCTCAGGGTCCAGTTTTCCCAGGAATCCCTTAGGCGCTACGTTGGGGATTCCTGGAAATACTGTTCTTGGGGCCACGGCTCTGCACCTGGAGACAGCCCGACCCCGAGCGGAGCCGCAGCCCCGCAGGAGCCAGGGACGAGGTACGGGGCCGCGGCTGCGAGCGGGAACCCCGGGCAGCCCCGATGTGGGGCGGTGGAGGGAGCGGCCCAGGAAATGTCCCCTCCCGCAGGGCCGGGGCAGACGGCCGGCGCCTCGGTCACAGCCCCTGCGGGCGGACACCGCCGGTGCCCTCCGCGGGGCTGCATGCGCGTCATCGAGCCGTACCAATAAAGGTCTCTACTGCAAGGAACTGTCGGAGCCATTTCTCTGGGGCGGGGAGCGGCGCGGGACGCTGCGGGCTGATGCCGGAACCGCCCGGCCGTGCAGCAAAGCCCCGCGGTGCCCCGCGCTCCGCTCCGCCCAGGGCAGGCTGCATCGTGCGGGAGGGAGGGGGGCCGGCAGCAGCAGGGACAGCGGGGACAGCAGGGACAGCAGCAGGGACAGCAGGTGGCAGTGCTGCCTTGGAGCAGGCAGTTCGTTTCGATTGCAGCTGGCGGAGGAGGGGTTAAATGCCATGCGGTTTTCTCTCTCTCACACACACACAAATTAAAAAAATACGGCACTTAGTGCAGGAAATGCCAACTCCGTTTTTTCTTTTATTTTTTATTTTTTTATTATTTTTTCTAATTGTTTCCTTTTTTTTTTTTTTTTTTTTTTCTTTTTTTTCCCAGCCAGAATATTTATCAAAGAGGGATTCTGTTTGGACCACATGGGCAATCCTTGGCCAAAAAGGGTCGTTTAAGGCCGAATTCCCGACCTGCCCCCCACATGCCGCACAACTGCTGCCCCAGCAGCTGCGTGGTCTCTGGGGCTCTGCTCTGCACTGCTGCACATCCACCAGCATCACAGCCCGGGGCAGCACGGTGGCTGGGGGTGAACCTCAGGCAGGGACACTCGGTGCTCAGTGATCCCCAAATGCTGTGCATAGGCTGCCTGCAGCTGTGGAGCACCGAGCCGTTTTTCCTGATAGGGAAACTGAGGCACAGACCCCTGCCTCACCCCAGCATCACACTGTAGTGTGGGACAGGGAGGGGACATTTTGGGATGGCGCATTTTAGGAAGGTTTGTCCTTCCCTTTGCGGAGCAGCAGGACTTGCAGAGCAGATGCAGGGCTGGGCCTTGCCCCTCCTGCCAGCATTGCACATCTCAGCCAGCGCACTCCAACGGTGGGTGGCTCTCCCTGGGACTATTCCTGGTTCACAGATATCACCAAAATGAGAATTCCCACCTTCCTCTCCCCAACATCGGTGTTCAGATACACAAAGCTCCCAAGTGGGGACCTGCTGCCCCATGCCAGCACAGTCCTCTCTGAGGCACCAAGAGGCTCCCAAGGCCTCTGTGGGTGGGCAGAATGGTGCTGTGTTGATGGCCATGAGGGCACTCACACCTGCCCTCCGCCAAACACAGCCCTGATGTTAGTCACTGGCGTTACTCCGTGCCTCAGTTTCCCCCTCTGGGCAGTGCTGGCACTGAGTCACACCCAGAGCAGGGACACAAGGGCTGGGCTGGGCTGGGTGCAGTGGCAGCAGGCGGGCACTGTGGCTTCTCCCTGCTCCTAGCAGGACGAACTCGCCTGCAGAGAGCAGCAGTGGCCCCAGGGACCTCCCAGCAGCTCTGGGAGGCAAGGCCAAGCTGCCACGCTCCCTTTTTTGGGCAGCTTTCTTATCCCTGCTCCCCCTCCAAGATTCCTACAAAGTCACTGTCACTGCAGTGCTCTGTAGTGCTAAATCATCCCGTGCTGTGGGGAAAATGCTCTCACTTTCCCCCCTCCCATCTCTCCAGAGCCACGTGTGCTGAACCACAGCTCCAATCCTCATAATACTGCTGGGGGTCACTGCCCACAACAGGGCATAGCCCCACTGCCATCCCTTGGAGAGGCTGAGGCCAGCAAGTCGGCAGCCCAGCTGTGCCCCCAGCCCCCCAGGGCGGCCATGCTCCCTCCACACCGCAAAGCATCCCAGCGTTTCCCCAACAGGCAGCAGCAATCAGCTTAAAGCTAATCCTTGCCCAGCGCTGGCCTCTGGGCACAGGACCCAGGGGGGGCATGGCAGAGCCCAGGCAGCATTCGCTGTGCTTTCATTCGCTGCCAGGCACTAAGGGGAAGCAGGAGGATCCAGTGAAGCTGCCCCAGAGCCAGCGCCGGGTGCCCCTGTGCTCCTTGGCAGCACCGCGTTGTGCCCTGCGGGGCTTTGAGCATCCGCTCACCTCGCCCTTTGCCGGGAAGGTCTCGCAGGATAAAGGCTTTTTGCACAGCAGATTTACAGAGATCAGCGTGGCTCGGGGGAGGAGGGCTGCGTGCAGACGCACACGTGTGCCTACGGGAGCAGGCAGGCCGCTGAGCCCATCTGCACCCTGGAAGCCTCTCCGCACACAGGAGGCACAGGGGGGCGAACCGTTCTGGGGGACGCTGCAGGGCCCCCCCGCCCCACTCCCAGCCCCGGCTCGCCGCCACCCGCCCGGCCCGCTGAGTCAGCGCCCACGCAGCACCGCCGCACCTCCTGGTCTGCCTGCTGCCGCGTGGCTGGGACAGGGAGCTGCTGGCTCAGCAGGACGGGGCCAGGATCACCTCACGGCGGCCGGGAGCCCAGCGGGCACAGCGTGGCCATCCTGACCCAGCCCCATTGGGATGGGGAGAATGGAACTTGCCGGTGCCCGTGGGCACCCGGGCAGCAGAACTGCTGGCACAGGAAGGCTGTGCCCAGCCCTGCCCTGCAGCGGGAGGCACGGCTGGGCACGTTCAATCCGACGCAACGCCCGAAAGCCCCTCGTCAGCAGCTCCCGGCTGTCCCCGCCCCGGCCAACAGGCCCAGCAGCTCCCAACCTGCTCAGCAGGCCCTGCCGAGCTCCCAGCCTGGGAAAGCAGCACACACCCCACCAGGGAAGAGGCAGCCACCAGCAGGCTGCGAGTTCCCACCACCCTGCCTGCACTGCCGGGCCCGGGGCGGCTGGGGCCGGCTTTGATCCTCCCCATGCAGCCCTGCCCCAGCACAACCCGTCATGGCTCCTGCCGGGCTGCAGCACAAGCCTTGAGGGCCTCACAGCTGTTGTGAGGCATCAGTGATCCAAGCACACCTGCGTGGCACAGCACTGCCCCCACTACCTCCCCCTCCCACCCCATTCCCACTCTGGACTTTGGAATCAGCTCAGGCATCGCTGGAGCTGGCAAGGAGGGCTGAATGCAGGGCCTGGCACGTGCGGCAGGCAGAGCTCCAGCCCGGGGCCCCCCCCCCCCCCCTTGTTTGCATGGTGACAAGGGAGAAACTAAACACAAGCATGGCAGGCAGCTGCCGGGACACAGCCGGGCCGCTCAGGCATCCCCTTACTGCTGGGGCACCTCTGGGGGTGCTGCAGTGACAGTGTGCCCCCAGGGAAGGTGACAGTTGTCCCCTGGCCCACACCCACAGCTGGCACAGCACTGCATACACAGGGCCGCCATGAGGCACTTCCTGCAGGCCCTGGCTGGGCAGGAGGGAGGGAGCAGGCAGAATTAGCACAGGAATACACAAAGCACATTTTCCCCTCTGCACTGCAACCCCATGCAAATAGAGGGGTGTTGGCTGAGGGAAGGGCCTGTGCCTGCAGTCTGTGCCTGTTTCTTGCAGTGAGCTGCTCAGCCTTGCACAGCTGGTGAGAGCCAGGCCAGCCCTTCCCAGCTTCACACAGCACAGAGCTGGAGCCACGACCAGCAGTAGGGCTGCACCAGGCCCCCCTCCCACCCCTGGTCCTGCAGCTCCCAGCAGGGCCAGCAGGGCCAGGAGGAACACAGCAGCTCCATACCTGCCCTCAATTAACAAGTGACCTACTTAGAAATCTGGGCTAAGTGGGATGAAGGGAGCTGGCTGCTGGGAGGCATGGCGTAGAGCAGGAGTGTCAGTTTGGTACAGGACAGTGAAACTCATTCCCATTCTGAGTATTTCAAGAAATCCCCTACAAGTTTTTATAACTGGGGAAGAGAAACCCAGTCTGGGAACCTCCTGTGCGTTTCTGCTCTCACAAAGAAGCAGTACAGGAACGAATTTGGTTCACGTCCCACATTAAGACAAGCGCTAGGCTGAGGAGCAGCCCGTGTTCACAGCCAGCCAGCAGAGCTCAGCCCTTTGTTCACGCTGCAGGGATGGGCCCATGGCTTCTCACAGTGCTTGCAGTGCGCTGCTCCTAGCTGGCTTTGGGCCACACTCTGCCTTCCCCATCATGCTCCCACATGGGAGAGGCTCCACTGGAAGAAGCCAGCACCTCCACTGCTCACCCTCCCAGCCCTGCTCTGTTCCCCGGGCCTCAGGGGCCAACCCTCTGCCCCCTTCCCCCCCCCCGGAACGGGAGGGAGCCAGGCAATACATAGGAAGGGGCTGCAGGGCTGGGGGCTCCCAGCTCCTCTTGTGAGAGGCCCAGCTGAAAGCCGGCACCTGCCTGGGGCCACTCATTTCCCTGGGGCAGAGGAGATGGCATGGGCATTCACCTGATGAAATCCTGCCAACAGCAGGAGCAGTGAGTGAGTGTTTCAGCTTGCAGAGTTGGGTGCTGGTCCTCCCCAGCAAGCACTCGTTCAACAGGACACAGGAGTCAGACATGCAAAGCTGCAGCAGGCACTGCCTCCATGCCCTGGGCTCCTTCCTGCACAGAACCAAGCACCACGGCCCTGCCCAGGGACAGTGCAGCCATGGCAGCTCACACCTTTCAGCCACAGCACTGCTCTCACCTTTCTCCCAGCAGCACTTCCAGCTACCAGGCAGCACTGGAGGGAATGCTAGGACTACCCTGCTCCTCCTGATGCAAGCTGAGGCAACGTGCAGCTTACTCTGCTCAGTTCCACCTGAAAGGAAAGCTGTGCTATTTCCTTGCCCCGTGCTGCAGGGACCCTGGAAAGGAGAAGGCTGCTTTGAGTGGGCAGCAGGACCGAGCTGCATTAGGTAGCAGAGAGAAAATGGTCTCTTAAAGACCTCATTCTGATGCTGTGTGTGAAGCACCATACATGTGGTTGTGCAGCCGGCAGAGAGCATGCAGCCCCCAGCTCTGCCCATGTCCTGTGTGATCTGTGGTTGCAGTGAGCTCCTGCAGCGGGGCTGCACCATGCCTGCTTCACCAAACCTGGCAGCTCCCAGCAGCAGGGGAAGGAGGAGCACACAGCCCAACATTCAGAGCTGGCTCCAGAGCAGACATACAGGTCTCCAGATCAGGACAACACCCTGAAGACGCCAACCATAAGCTGCAAGACAGCTGACGTGGCACTGGTTCAGCCTTCGACTCTGAGCAGAGGCTGAGATGCAGACGTCAGCCCTGTTTCCCGATTACTGCAGCAAGAATGAAGGCAGCCATGATCTGTAGGGCAGGCTGCCCTGCCCTCTTAGACAGGGGATTTGGGTGCAAACATTTATTTCCTGGAAAGTGCTCCGTGGGGCTTAGATTCCTTCCTATCCCACAAAACCCCTCTTCCAACACAGTTCTCAAGCACCTCACATTCCCCCAAGGACCACAGCTCATCACCATTAACAAGCACCAGCAGCTGGCAAGCTATTTAGAGGAGCAGGACTGCTCGTAGCCATTAACCACATACACAGTGCCTTCCTCACCTTGCTGCCCTGCCAGCACCAGAGCTCAGCCCCCTGCAGCACAGGGTATGCTCTCTCCTGCTGCGTACTCCACAGAAAGCGGCACCTTGTGCTTGAGAAAAACTAAGCTCATCTGTACTCCACTTGCTCCTTGCATTTCACCTTCCTGCAGGTTTCAGTGGGCAGGGAAGCTGCTGCAGATGGGGCATCAGATAGCACCACAGCCCTAGGGGATGGGTGGGGAGCAGGCAGCTGCCAAGCCCTGAACCAGGAAAGGTTTTCTCTCACCAGGAAAGGCTGAGCACAGCACGGCTTGGATCCTGCGAGCTGTTTGCATGTCGGGAAGCAAAAAACAAGCCACTTCCAATCAACATCATGTTGCCAAGCCTGAGCTCTGCCCTCTGGGAACCAGCTGCCAGGCTCCAACAGAGCTGCCATTTGTGGCACTGACGCAAGCCCCAGCCTGCGGGGAGCCGCCCTGCTACCAGGTACCGGGAAGGTCAAGGGACGCAATAGAGAGAACTGTCACTAAGGAGAAAGGTCGTTTAGCAGAGTGACTTACAGCCATAATCAGTTTAAAGGATTTGTTAACAGCTTCAGGCGAGCCAGTCAGGAACTTGCTACAACCGTGTCAGGCAGCCTTAGCACAACAGCACCTTCCCACGCCTGGGGTGCAACGCAAACAGGGAAGGCCTTACTGACGGCCCTAGGCTGGCCATTGTAGCACGAGCCCACCTAAGAAAAGCAATCAATTAATACATCCTGTGCAACCTGAGAGAAGAATAGTCCCAGCTGGTGTACTCTGCTTTCCTCCTCAGAAGAAAAGGGTCTCAGGGAGGAAGGAGAGTGCTTCCAGGATGTGAGTCAGTGAGAATTCCTGGCCATGCCTACTCTCCTAACAACCCTGCACCAGGAGCTTCCTGACCTTCCATTTGCACAATGCGAGTACCAGCCCTGAGGGCACATGAACATACCCTCATTGTGCAAACACTTGCCAAGCCGTTAGCAGGGCTCACCCCACCAGGTGATCCCAGCTCAGACACACCCGCTGCAAACAGTCCTGGCAGCACCAGCTGCCGCCATAGAGAAAGAACAGCTCAGCACAGGGCAGAGCAGTGCTGATCTATCTGCTGCCTTGAGGGACTTTGTTAGCTCAGAGGACCCACCTGATCTCTATGCTGCCTTCCCACTGCCAGCCCAGTACCTGCATGGAGAGCTTGCTCCTCTGTGCTCAGCCTGGGCAAAGACCAGCTACAGATATGGCAAGTGCCCTGCCTCTACCATTGCAGAAGCCAGCTGGCGTGGTCCAGCTGCAGGCAGGCAATGGCCAACTGCTTCTGAATACAGGAGCCAACTACCTGGCCCCAAGTTGGTCGAGGTCAGAGCACTGCACTTGTGGACATCAGGATCTGTGAAACATCACTCCTTGCAGTTGCATAACGATGAGCTCTGGTGTCTGCACTACTGAAAAGCAGTGACCTGTTGGTGTACAAACAGCACCAGAAGGCCACAGAGCAGCGAGAGCCAGTTAAGCAGCAGAGTAGGCTTTGCAGAAACCAACCTCACACCCTGCAGGGCTCCCAGCTGAGCACACCGGATTGCCCACCTCGTTCTAACAGGTTCCACTGCACTTCCTTTTGGCACCGGTATCGGCCAGAGCCACACACCAGTGACTCATTTATGGCACGAGGAAGGGAAAAGCAAGGGCTGTTCCTTGTGCCCTTGGCCTGGCAGACCACAAGGCCCCGCAACGCACTGCTGAGTCACACAGAACCGCTGCCCCACCTCAGCAGGGACACTGAATTGCATGTAATGAAGCATATGCTCTGTACTTACAGGAGCATAAAACAATAAGGCCCTTATTTATCATAAAACATGGACTTTGGCAGCAAGGGAAGCTCAAAGCCAGCCTACGCCGTGTGATAATCTGCAATCCTTGAAGGTCTTCTGACCTCAAATTGTTTCCATTCAAAAAAATGCCCAAGTCTGCAAAGCTGCTCAAAGCTTGCTATCATTTCATGGCTGGGAGGAGAGCTGGGAGCAGCGAATGAAGCCAGGAGCCGACTCTCTGGACACAGCTCATGGACACTCTAGTTCTGATAGCACTTCTGCAAGCTACTGCTAGTGCTTCTGTGCTGTCCTTCAAACTCAGAAGGAAACGAAGTAAAGCCGGCTGCTCACAAAGTCAAATTATAGCCTTAAAGGGATTTGCACCTTTAGTATCGAGCTCTGCAAAGCAGCTGAGCTCACTGCAGATCCTTTAGGAACAAGTATTCCTTTTGGCCACAGCCTTCCACTAACATACGACCTTTCCTTTGTGGCAGAGGAAAAACAGCCCCAGCCTGTTTTGAAGTTTCATTGGAACATCCCCATACCCTGGCACAACAGTCCGTCATTCTCTATTCTTTGTATGCAGACCTTGCACAACCCCCCCTCCCCACCCCCTTCCTGTTTAGCCCTAGATAATAAGGATTACATTAAAGAGCAATTTCCACATTAGAACACACCATGAATGCAGTTGTTCCACTCAGGCCCAATTAGGAGGGTGGGCACTTCCTCTGCGTCGTCCCTTGCCTCATGCTTCCAGAGACATTAGTGCTCAGAGCAGACAGCTCTTCCTCCCAGCCCCCTTTTCCCTTTTGTCTGGAGCCTGCAGTGATCATAAACTTGCGTTATGACATCAAGTTGATATGAAATCATTATGATTTCACTGTGACTAAGTAAGGAGCAGATGGGCTGACGAAGCTGGCCAAGCAACAAATCTTCTAAATTGAAGAATGCTGTCAGGAGAAATTAAAGCCTCATGTAAAAAACCGGCCCAGGATCACAGAGATTCCCAGTTGGAAGGGACTGCAGGAAGGTCTCTACTCCAACTCCTGCCCAAAGTAGCAGCAGCTGCCTTAGGCACCTTCAGCTCTTCTGCATCCCTTGTAGGAAAAGCACAGCACACAAAGCCACATCCGAGCTGCTGGAAGCAGCACACCTGAACCAGCCCACTGGGAACAGCACAATGCGCTGGCAGAACAAACCAACATGGAAGCTTGAGAAACAAAGACCACAAACTCTGCAAGTGAAATTCAACAGAAACCAGCAAAAGGTTAAAAACCCAGGATCACACACACAGAACAGGTTTAGCAAAGCTAGCAAAAACATCGATAGCTTTTCCAGGCTGACACAGTATCACACATGCCTGTGTGTGAGAAGAGTTTGATTTCGCCACTATCACCAACACCCAACACTGCACAGAACAAGAGGCAATGGGGGACACTGCTCATCCAGATGAGACCTGAAGCACTCTTCTGAGTGCCTTTTACGTGGGAGAAAAGGAATAGGCTCTTAATTGCTTGCAACAAGGAATGGTTTAAATGGGTTAAACAATTATGAATCAGCACACCACGCAAACACTCCATCCTCCCACTTAAGCAAGCCTTTTAAATGTGGCCTTAAAATGCCTCGGTTGCCATAAAGAAGTTAATTGCTTTAAAACGCTGTATGTAGCTTAGGAAGATGGTTGAGAACCTGCTGGTCACAGACTAGTTTTGTTCTCCAAACTCCAGCACCTTCCAGGGAGCACGAGGTTGTAGTTCCTGTACTTTATGGCCATCTTTGTAAATAAGTACTTGTAAAGGGCCCGAGTTTGCTTGCAGATATTTCACTTTGCATCAGGATAGCAGATAAACCTCTCAACACAAAACCTTTGCAAAGCTGCAACCAGAAAGTCAAGATCCACATAGTTTTTAATGCTTTGTTTTAAATCTTCCTTACAAACCAAATAGATCATACAGCAAACGAGTGTTCAATATCATCACAGCATCTCTTTGAGAAGGGTTGCCATCTTGGTCAGCATGTCTGGCGAAGGCTGGCTTTCTGCAACGAAGCACAACAGGGCTGACAGTTTCAGCTCACACCTCTGTGTAGAAGTAAACTCTATTAACATAGCAAGTTTGAAAGACTAACTGGACTCCGCACTCTTCTGTATTGCAAGACTTGCAGTAGCAAGAACTACAAACCAACGCATTCTGACACACCAAGCACTACAGGCTGTTCTTGCTTATTCAAGGACAGTTCTGTTTTTCAACTTTGATAACCCTCTTAGAAGTTTGAGTAAGTTTAATGAACAGAGGAAATTTCTTCTCCCGAAACCAAATTATTTCCTCTTATTTTTGAGCATTGTACATCAAAGCAAGAGAAGAGGTACCAAACAAATCCAAACAGCCACTCTGAAACCAGCTGCCAAGGAGGTGTTTCATTGATGTCTTCCACCCATGCCAATGCATGCTGTCAGATGTATTGCCTAGACATCTGAAATCTTAAAGAATTAGCATAGTCTTCTAGACACCAGTTTTTAGAAAAGATACCAGTCTTCATTTGAGGCATGGCTTTAAAGCATCCATTAGTGGATGGGGCAATGATCAGAACTTTAAAAATACCCTAGCCAAGAGAGAGAGCTACATTTCCTTCACCTCCCAGGTAACAAAGAATGCTCTTAAACAGCAGACAGGTTTCCAAAGCTGCACGGGTATCTCTGAAGCCTGGCAGACTTTCAGCTCCCTGCACTCCAGGTTAATCTATCCAGCATTCATGAGCGCACAGTGCTCTCCAGCTCAAGTTTAACATCTCCTCAGAGCAGATCCTTCTTGTACAGGGAGCATGCATAGCGACCGCGCGAGTGAGCAGCCTTGATCCAGATTACAACTCTAAGATGACAGAGTGCACAGTGTGGTTGTTATGACCTTGAAGAGACAGTTTTCAAAACAAAAGATTTTTCCAAACGGTAGAAATATGAATTGTGACCAGAAACTGTTACATGCATGGAAACTGGCTAAAAAGCTAACATACAAACAACATTTACACAATAGGCATCTGGCAGCATTTTCAGACTTTTTTTTTTTAATTTATTCTGACATGCTATAAAGGAATAAATTACACTGTTAAAGAATTATCAGCAATAAAATTATTTCTGTCTTTCAGCTGGGCTAGAATAAAAGTGAGAAGGAAGACAGCCCGGGGCAGTAACCAATGTGAACTCTGCATGGCGTGAGGCTGCCTGAGAACAAGAGTAAATCCGCTCATACCCACTTCACAGGAACTTAAAAGAAAACGCCTCGGTTTAAAACCATCCAAAAACTCCGTCTGAATTGTCCAAAAAGGAGGCAATCACAAGGCAGTCCAGCCGAGGCATGACGTGGCAACGCTCGTGAGGCTGCCAACGCTGGGCCTGCAAAGATGCCGTTTTGAAAAGAAGCCAATGTCAGCAGAGGGATGGGTCTCAAACAGCAGGTTATCAAAATGCTGGACTGCCCCTTCCCCCTCGAGAAAAAAATACAAAATTCATTTAAAAACAAAACGAGGAAGAGTTACAACGCTAAGTCTAAAATGATTTAGAAAGAAATACGACTTCTTTCGCTTAACAAATGGCCTTGAAGCCTGGTTTAAAAAACAGGGTAATGCAGATTTCTCTTGAACTGGATTAACAAGGCAAATTAAAAAAAAAAATTTCCTTACAGAAACGGTTTTTAGTTTTTAATGAACTTGTAAACAAAAAAGCTCCCGCTTCAAAATAAAAACAAAATCCCAGATCATATAGATGTTTACAGTGATTACATTTATCTAAGCAACTTACATACAGGTTCAGTTGAAAGATGTTAACTAAATTTCGTGACAAATATGCTGTTTTTCCTTTTATACCAAGAACATTATAGAGTTAATGCAGAGTCCTAAAGATTATCTAGTAGTCGCTAAGTTTCTCTTAAGTCTTCACTTTAGATGCTGTTATTTCTAGCACAGGTAAGCAGGCAGAGTCTTTCATACGCTTAAAAACTGGAATCTTTGGTTACTACCATGTCAGCTGGCTTGGTATGTTGCACATAGAAGCCAACAACTTTAAGAATGTTTAAGTGTACAACTTTCAAAACCCAGGGAGGAATAACCAGAAAAGAGTGCACAATTGTGAGCATTTACAATTATCACAACTGTTGCCGAAGACTGTTCATGCCATTCTTCCAAAACAATGAGATCTCATAAGCAGTGTAGTTCAAAGTAAAAAGGTAACAAAAATTGGCATATGCACAATTTTCTCCACTTGTGTGTCAACCATTAGTTAACTTTTCCACTTGAAAAAAATGCAATAGAAAACTGGACACCATGTTTCACTATCTCAGTAATATTCACAATTACAGCTGCTACAACTCAAAGTGCAGCATCATTGACACTGCCCAGAGCCAGTTTATACTGATATTAAGTTCTTTACACCAAGTAAATGGTTGCCCACAGCCACTGGCAAGTGTACGTATGAACTAAATTTCTAGGATTTGGGGAGTGACAAGTCCTGCTCCAATCTGCTCTGCTTTGTCCCATCCTCTCCATGCTCAGAAACCTGCAAGACAAACACAAGGGCAACTTACTGATACAGGATGGAAGTGAGCAATAGCCTTCACGGTAAGAAAATCAAACATCAGTTATGGTCACAGGGGAAAGTGCTGTTCCACCTCCGAATTTTGCAAAGTTCTTGTGCTCTTCAAAGTTTAACCAGTATTTGCCATCATCCTTTAACTCAAACATGTGGCTCTCACTCACACCTACTGCTGCACTGGAGAAAGGGTTCAGGCACCAGCTGGATGCCACATTACTCAAGCAGGAATTCAGACCAACAGTTTGAAGGATGGATTAGTGCCTCTAGGAAGCAGGATGTAATTTCATAGGATTGTTTTCTACTTGTCTGCCATGCCTCACATTCATATCCTTGAAAGTCAAACTGTCATCTGATTGCAGCGGTGCTCTTCAGAGACACAGCACAGCAGTACACACAGACAGAAGGAAAAGAAACAACTTACCTTCCAACAACTGGTGCTCACTACATGCTCAGATGTACGATGCTCTGGGCAACCACAACAGAAGCTTTACATTAGCTAGAAACCCAGAATACCTTCTGTTCTCGGAAGGACGAGTCTAACTGATATGTGACCCAGAGGGGGGCACAGAGAACAACTGTTTAAGAGTTCAAAACTGCAAGTGACAAGTTTAATGTGCTGTGGGAAGGGGAAATAAAAGGAACACACACAGATCTCAAAGAACCAGTTACTGCAAACTAAGCTGGTCTTATCTTCATGAGACTGCTTACGTACTCATTTCTGATGACTCAGGTAGCAGCCTGTGCTGTAAAAGAAATCTCAACTGAAGACTACTGAGCGAGTTTCACTGTGAATGGCCTCCAAACAGCACTGCATTCTCTGAACATGTTAATTCCTTTAAGCAACAGCTCTTTTTTTCCCCCTCAAACAGAATCATCTCCAGAATGAACTCCAAAGCTGACCTCAGCAACAGCCTGTGCTGTCATCCGGAGCAAAGCAAATGTAAACAAGCCTTAAACATCGCCTGACATTCTATCACAAATATATCTGGGTAACAGCCAGAAAATAGCTTTACCTCTTCCAGGATAAGTTACAGGTAATTCAGAAGAGATTCAATGGCTTTGTCTGAATCCAGTCTTAAAATAACAGACTTCCCCTTATGCAACACTAGCAATTGTTGAAAAAAAAAAGTCCTGCAGCAGCATCAAAGCAATCATTCCTACTGCAGTGCAAAATTCTCACAGAAGCCCCAGTGATCCCTTGGTTCCACTGGGATAAAGCTGCTCACAGCCCTTCCTTGATTCACACAGCTGACATTTACACTGTTTTTCCATGTAATGTGTTCATCTGTGAACACAGATTCATCACTTGAACCACTTTCTCCACCTAAGCAGCCAAAACCAACTTAAGAATGGAGTCCGTTCCCCATATGGAAACAAACAGACTGACTCACTGCTCAGGAGCCTGGACATTTCAAAAAAGGGATCTTGAACCTGAGGACAAAGGATATACTAACAAATGATGTGCTGCTGTTTGCTTTGGAGTAATAGTCTTTACTGTACAAAAGTCTGGAAAATTGAGCCACTTTTGAAGGGCAGAATATAGTGCTCCAGATTCCAATCTGACAACTGATACACAAAAAACCATGCAGATAATGCAATACAGCTATCTTTGGCAGGGCTTCTCCATATCAGACAAGCATCTAAGCTCTACATACACAGGTTATAAGTCATTTGGATCATGCTTTTGTTCAACTCAGATCCATTTCAGCTACCTCAAGAAGTCAGATTTGTATGGGCCGAAGTAAGGACACTCAGAACCAGAGCAGGCATGCTGCTCGCCTTTTCACAATAGATCTCTCAGATTCTCAATTGCAAACATTCAGCACCAGTTCCTTCGAGCTGCAGGGATCACCTTTCTTTGAATCAAAAATAAGAAACCAGAAGTTTGTCATCCCCATGTATCAGATTATTAGTTGAATAGCTGTTCTTCATGGTCAACACTTAGAAATAAGCCATTTCAAAATCCAGTCTGACTGAGCAGCACAGCAGTATGCACAGTGCTGTTAAGAGCACTCACCTTTCATCCTGCTGATCATGGCTCCTCTCTCCACTTTCCTAAGCTATTTTATCCAAAGCTTGGAAGGCAATAGTGACACAGTCACTCAAAGGCAAGTTGCTTCTAGCTGGAAAACCTCAAATTTAAGGTACTTGGCAACATAATGCCCAACTTTGCAAATATCAGTAAGGAACTGCATTCAACCCATAAAGGTCCTTGCAGGTCCTATTACCACTGTGTAGATATGTTCACCATATATAGGGCCAGTTCAGATCTCTGTCTATTTCTATCCGGGCGTTACCCCAAACTTTCATGTCCACAACAGTATAAAATGGATGCTCAAACTGTTTCAATATTCCTGTAGCTACAGCATTATTTGGTTCCTGCAGAAACAAGCAGTGAGAATTGCTTAGTTGTCAACTGGCTAAACCTCACAAAATGAGCAGTGTGTTCTGAGAAACACTGCCATGACCAAAGGTATCCAGTGAATGTTAGTGGGACTGCTTGACAGACTATACAGCTCTACATCAAAGTGAATTAATGGAAATTGATGTCAAATGGAATGACAATGTGTTCTGGATAATGACTGTTTCAATCAGTTTTATATCTGAGGGAAGCTGACTGTAAGCATTGTTACAAATCACACCTGAACTACTGCACTGTCAGTCAAGAGATTGAGCTGAACTTCCCAGAATCAGCAGGAAGCACTGTTCAGTTCACCTCTCCCAGGATCAAAACCAGTTCATCTTGCTGTTACAAAAGACATTGCAGAGTTCCAGAAGACAGGGACAGGAGAAAAAATACTAAAGGCCAGTGAAGGGACTACCCTGGAGGCAAGCAGAATATTCAGCCTGAATAACCTGTGAAATGGTTTAACATGAAACACAGTTAAGGACAGCCTAGAAATGAACGTGCTGTCAGAAGAAGTGATGAATGTCATTTAAAGGTTGATTTTTTGCCCCCAAGATGCACACCTCCAATAGCAATGCTATATTGCATAAAAATTGCATTAAAAATGCTAGTTCCAGTACTCCTGTTACACTGGATGTGTTTATAATTTGGTATGGTAAAGATCTTTAAGCCAGTTCAGGACAGCCTTTACTACAGCAACTGTGGGAGAATGTAACTGAACACTAGAGAAAAATAACCATGCATTATTTCATTAACCTTCAATGTGACACCAACCTATGAGAGTCATGCAACCTCCTGCTTGAGTTTAGCTGGCTCCAGATCTTTATTAACAGGCAATGTTCCCCACAGAAATGCATGTATGATTTTTGTAAGCTGACATCTTTGCTTTGATGAAGTGATTAAGCTATCCATTTTAAGAAGCTGGAAAACCTTCAGATGTTTCACACGCATGACTTTGGTGCTTTACCAACATTACAGCTTGATCAATCTGCACATCACGGATCTTCTCTTCACAATGGGAGAGGAAGGAATCATTCCACTGAGAGGCTGCCACGCCAAGAGCCATGGAAATTCTCCCAGGAACACACTCCTTCCAGAGGCTCAGGGCCCAAGGATCGTGCACAAGGGGAAGGTCCACCAAGGGACAGAAATGGTCCTGGGTTCAGCCATACGGCTGCTTGTTATTCGCGCTCATCACCCAGCTGCAGCTTTTATTCTGCCACTAACTCATTATTAGGAAGTGGAAGCAGATAATGATGACAGCCTTTACTGACGGTGGAGCAGCTGACCAGATAACTCCTGAGCCAGCCAATCAGCACATGAAATGTTAGAATACTTCACCATCAAATCAGCATTTCAAATGCATATAAAACTTGATTTTCAAGACTGCATTGGTTTACAGATCGCCACAACCTGCAAAACCTTCACTTTAAAGAACAGTTGCTGGGAAGAATATTTTCACCCGGATTCCTTCTTCCTGCTGTAATAACCAACCTTTCCACACACTGAATAGGACTGGCTCCTGCACTGGGTTCTAAACTTCAACCACAACGTCCTGTTTCAGGAAATAATCTATGCCTGCTTAGTTATCACCAAGTCTGCTGTGCACCACAGTTTCAATCAAGGAAACTGGTTCACAGCTTTCAATGTTGTAACACCTGTCTGCTCCAACAAACCAAGAAATCCTATTGAGTTTTTTTTTCCTTCAGGAAACTTCCAGACTGAGTCTTGGAAAGATCAGCAGGTGTTTTACTTCACTCAGAAAGGTGAAAACATACACCTTTGGATAGTTATTTTGACTCAGGCTACCTGGTAAGGTTTGAATGCTGCCACAATACGTAAAAAACAGTATTTTGAGAAGCTCTCTGCGAACACTTCTGCTTTTATTTGCCACCTAAATCTACCATGTTAGACTGCTAACTACATATGTAAAAATACATAATAGAAGTTAGTCAAGACAAGAATGTACTGGAGAGCAGCAAGCAGTAGCAACATCTCAGTACATAACTTGAACCTGGTCTCTCTATTTGATCAACCCCACAACTTCAATCTTATCCAAACCTCTTCCTGAAGAGTCAATTTCATGCTAAAACTGGCTGTAATAGCTATAGCAGTGCTTCATTCTAGTGGCTTCCTAGACTAACACTGGAGAGGAACTTAAAAAAATTAAAGCCTATAATATGTCAAAAAAATTCTTAAGTGCCTCTTCAGAACTTAATTTTCTAGCTTTTACATAACTGTATGAACATTATGCAACATTTCCCCTTGAAACCATAACCTAGAAACATTAAAAATAGTCAAGAAACCTGAAAACCCACCCAAGCCATCTATGTACTTCAGAAAATTGTGACGTGGCAGTCCACAGCAGTTCAGGGTTACTCAATTTAGGCAAGACATTTTGAGCTCACTAGTGCCTTCCTTTGACTGTGGATCAAATGTCTCTGTGTAAACCCACTGGAGGAAGCCAGACCATCCACAATTTTCTGTTTGCGATGTCTGAGGCATACAGAACAGCAACAAACCCACAGCACTACAACAGCTGGAACAGAGTAGAACCCAAAGTCTCTAGATCCTTGCCTAGTTGATGAGAATTATCCTTTAAGAAGTGTTAGGTCTAGGATTTTGGATTGTATTATATATTTATACATATACAAATATATGTATATATATATATAAATAAAAATAAATAAAAATGTCCCATTCCCAACACCAGGTCAGTTCCTTGTTTTTGGAAAGTGGTTAATGCAGGAGCAAAAGATGCAGTGGTTAAAATGACCCAACATCCCCAGAAGAAATGATATGAAGAACAAGGACATTTTGGTATAAAGTTAGTAGTCAAATTCTCCAAGGACGTCTTTTTGTTTTTGCTTTTTCAATTAACAGCCAAATATATGTTTTTAACCACCTCCTTGATCTAACACTTGAATTGCCAACATCGTCCAAATTAGTGTAATTTTTTTTCCTGTAACGTCACTTGGTTCTTGGCTACTAACCTTTCATGTTACTCTTGGATTTGTCAGTTTGCTTGCCTGTGGGGGTTTGGGCCTGCTGCCCCTGCCCACTGGAAGAGGCGGCCTGCTGTGCTGCTTTCTGCTTTAACATTGTCCAGTCGAATGTGTAGTCATATTGGTGGTTCAAGGTCCTAGAAAAGAGCGAAATACTTTACTACAATATCATAACTACCTCACTGGTAAAGCAGTCTTTGCTGGAAATCCAGAACTAGAGATTAACTCTTTCTGTAAGCTGCTTTGGAGATTATGAATGATACACAAATGCTGAGAACTGCTAACTTGAATGGATTCTTGAAGTAAGCCCAAATATCATCAAGCAGAGTTTTCTTCTTTCTTTATGCAAGAGTCTACATTTGTCTCAGCAGCAACCCAGATTACTGCTTTGTCTTAACCCTGACTCTCAGCCTTTTAAAGTATATGTAGTTCCATAAGGAACTGCAGTATCATAAATTCCAAATTTAGCCAAATACAACTTCTTTGGATTCTAGAAGCTTGGAGACTCTTAAAACATCAGCATAGCTCCTCTTTTTGCAGACACTACTCACTCTGCAAGGTTGGGTTTATGTTCTAGATTCTCTAGCAAACTTAAGGAAACAGCTCTATGCCCCTCCTCTGAAATCAGTCTCCTGGATACTGCTGCTATTCTCATCACTGTCTGCCAAACAGGAGAAGCTTCAGACAGTTCCACGCAGGGGCCAGCTCCTCAATCCATTTGCAACAGATTTTGAAGCATAGGCTCAACTCTCTAGCATTCGTGGTAACATCACAGAACTCTTAAGCAACAGAATCTTTTCCTTCATACATAAATATCATGCAGTATTTTTTCAGGGTCTTTTGGAAGCAACTATAATCACTTTTCCAACTCTGAAAGAAAAAAGACCCGGAGCTCCAACACCAGGCACCGCAGCTTTCTGAAGTGCAAGTTCCAGAGCAGTTACTGGCTGTACAAATTCCTCTACTGCACTTTGAGACTGACCTGAAAAGAATACGGAATAATTGCCTCAGATACATGTAATCTGGTGCCTCTTCAAAACGCAGGCCACGACAGTAGTTCAGATACATGGCAAATTCTGCAGGGAATCCCTGTAAATCAACAGTGTTAATCAAGCCATGATTTGGAACAAAGGGCTTCATACACTCCTAAGGCAAAAAGCTGAGTCTATAACAGAAAAAGAAAGCTGGCTGAAGATTCAAATCCCTAAATTCCACCTTGCCTCTGTTATTCCCTTACCCTGTATTTTAGAAAGCAGATTTGATAGCAAGTTACCAGGTACATGTTTTTTTTCCCTCCTGAATCATTACTTGATGCATTATTTACAATCATAAATACAAAAACCTTCAACATACAACATTTAAGCAATTAACTAATCCTACTTCTTATTAATTAGGCCTCTGAAATACATAATCCTAGTTATTGATCTTAAGAGATTACACTCATTTTCTTGATAACCTGATTGAACATACCAATGGACATTTACCACCAGTAAGCATGAAGACTTAAATCATGAAGACCTCAACCTCTTTCAAAGACTCTGGGCTCTGTGTTATGTACTTCTCAATTTAGAATGTGTTCAAGCACGCACTTGAGTAGGTAACTGTAAATACATAATGCTATACTACAAGAAAGAAAAGAATGAGCAACAGCTCAATAGTTTGCAAGACTGTTGGTGCCATTTTGATGTGCAAAACTATGCGTTCTCAAGGACCTTTGTTAACCAGCACGTGGCTGTACAGCCCAGGAGAACTCTGAAGAGAGAAATAAAAGTCACTGCTCTGTGACATACCTCTGAAGATCACTGACATCCAATTCTACTACAGGACGCACTTGAGATACAGAGGACATCTAAACAGGTAAAGGCGGCCTATATACATCTGCCTTGGTTTTATTTATGCAAGAGGGTAAATGTCAAATATTTGCTGTAGAAGTTTAAAAAAATGGATAACCCTCTGCAGAGAGAGAGAAAGCTTGCACAGCCCACAGTCTCCAACAACTGGAATTGTGGTGGCATGAGCTATCCCAAGAAACAGCAGTGAATGCCTGCCCTGTTCTACCACTCCACGCTCTTGCTGGGTGGCCGAACACAAGGCATTTATTGACTGCCAGAGAAGTATAACTGAGCAGCAAATGCTATGTGAGATTAATACAGTGGCTCTAATTTTAAAAACAAGAAAGAAAAGAACTTCCAACTCACGGCATGACATCATTTGGAAACTCTTACCTTACACAAAACCTCAACAGGAGTGGACATTTTCTTTTCACTAATCTTTTCATACTTTTGCTTCTTTGTTGCAGCCTGTGGAACATGTAGGTCACAATATAAGAGATATTGCGCAACACTGGATTAAACAAGAACAGTAGCAAAAAAAATGACAAAAAACCCTTTGGTCAGCTTTAAGTATTTTATGTGAAATCTCCAAGTCCCACACACTCACTGCAAAGAGAATGAAGGTCAATCTGGTATTAAGATTTGGACACAGTTTAATACCATTTGTTGCAGTCTAATGCTTCCCTCACATGGCATAGCTCGTGTAGTTCTAGCTACTGCTTTTGTGCACTGAACAGACCAGACCAGCATATCTATTTGGTAAAGTTACATCAATTCCCACTCAGTGCCCCATTCAAGTTCTGCCTGCTTCAGTACACAGTCATTACACTCATTAGCAGCTGAAGCATTCCTGTGTTTCATTTCTAAAGCTTGCCTTTAGAAAGCTAACATCTGCAGCTGCAACACTACTTGAGTTACACAACTCTCACATAGAGAAAAAAACGATTAAAACATGGATACAAGTCACTGAAGTGTATATAACAGAAACAAGACATATCTGCCACGCTTGCACTTGGCTACTACCACATGTAATAATATTTGAAACAAGTACATTTCAGCTGGCAATCGTGCCATAAACTAAACTGAAGATAGCAAAGCTTAACCTGGTAGGCAAGAGATTATTTCCATGCTCTCTACGGCAATTCAGAAAGCCACTAAAAATGTTATTTTCTACTTCCCAAACAGGGCCTCAGCCTCGGACAGGACAATAATAATTTGCAAAGCTGACGTAAGCTATTGTTTAGCATAATTTTTAGGAGTCAAACAATACACGTTGCCTGCTGCACAAGGAGGAGGCAGAACCTTTTTCTTCTGTATTCTATAAATACCATGCCTCAGGAAAAGCTATTTTGCTGAACTGGAACTGAACATTATATACAGCAACCTGTCCAGACCAGGAGGCAAAACCATGGATCCCAAATAGGCAAAAGAAAAGTGCAGAAGGCTCGAGAGGGAAAGCAACATTACCTACCTTTAACCCTTGCCAAGGCAGACTGGTTCTGTTAAAGTACATCAATACGTAGCCTAGAGACTCCATGTCATCTCGGCGACTGTAGAAAGGGAAAGAACACCCTGAATCACACATTTCAGCATTTCAACTTTGTTCCAAGCAGTGAAATCATTGCAAAATTAAAAAAAAAAAGAAGTCAAGGAACCAGCAGTTGCACCAGTCTGGGACCAATAATGAACACCTGTGCACAGAGCAATGTATTTACAAAGGGCACAACTCCTGCCTTTTCTTTGCATTCTCCCTCCTTCAGTACAGTTAAAGAACTCTCAAGTTAACCATCCATAGACTTCACTGACAATTAGCATGCAAACTTTCATGTAAAAGGCCTCAAATGTTCTCTGTACTGCATATACTCCAGATCTTCAGCCACATGAACACCATCATAGTTTGCTACACAGCTTTCATGATTACTAAGCCTAAGTACAGCTCAGCGAAGTGGAAAAAACACTCCATGATTTTTTCCTCTTGGCAAAAGTGGATCTGACTGCTACAGTCTCTTCCCAGCTGTAGCAGTCAGATTTTTCCTGTGACTGCATCTCTGCAGCTGACATCTACCTGAAGAGAAGAAACAAACAAAAAAGAACCCTAACAAAACCCTTATTTTTTTCCTAGTTCCCTTCTAAACAGAAGCTGATGGGTATAGCTGCTGCAAGAAAAGCATTTAAATGGTAACAGGGAAGACTACACACCTCCTGTCCTCACAATGGAGTAAAAGGCTTAGAGAGTGGGAGTGCTAACAAGATTATACATATGGATGAGGTAGCAGAGCTTCCTTAAAGTGAGAAAAATCTGCAAGAACCTTGACAGTTCTACCTCCAGCTCTTGGTATCAGAGGAAAGAAGCTATAGGTAAAGCTTCATGTTAAGGCCAAGCTGATATAACCACCAGTTATACCCAGAGCAGCCTACCACGCCATGCTTGTTCCACCTCTTTGACCCCTTGGGGAATTACTGCAGGAAGTTACTGCAGAAGAGAATCAGTTTGTGTCTTCCTAATCCACTGCACTACAAAGGGCACTAGCTGTGGGAGGGCTGAAGGCTGGAAGACTGGTTCCCTCCTCTTGACAGGAGCTAGCTCTCAAGTCATCTCAGCTGTAACAGGAAACCAAAGCCAAGGTCAGAGGGATGAGAACTGATACAAAGACCACAATCCCCACCTGTGAGGCTTCAGTTCTACTGGATTTGTCTTTTAATCATCAGCAGAACCCAGTGAAACTGGTGTAAGGCCATGACACAAGACTAAATTCTCTGAGGAGCAGTGGCAGATTCATGACCTGTCAAGAGATTAATGGCTTCTTTCTCTCACCTAGTTCATTCTTCAATGCTCAATTTCATGATTTTGTAGTAGGAAACATTTATGAGATCTTCAGTGGAAATATTACATTTGGATGTACTGTAATAAAAATTATTTTCAGGATTTGGAAAACAAGATGATACTCTCCATTACTGTAACAAGAAACAGAACACTACAAACAGCTCCTTAGGAACAGTTGTCACTACATATAGGAAAACATGCTCTGTAACTACAGCACTAACAGTTGGAGCATTCTGCCATATGTTTCAGACCTGGTCCCTCCTGATTACAGTAATGTGTTATCTGTCTGCTTCACTGCTAGCTTGAGAGAGGCAATTTCACAAACTGGCATGGACCAAACCACGTTTCTAATTATACTAGAATTTCCAATACCAGCAGAGAATGGTACAAGACCTCTAAACAAATTCAACAGCAGTAATCCTCTGCAGTTCTCTCCCTTCACTGTGAAGGCTAGCATGGCTTCTCTCACAAGAATAGCTAAAGTTCTGCAAAATTGATTTAATTCTGAAATAACACCTGTCATTTACACTGCCAGACCCACAGGTCAGGTAAGCTTAAACAGTGATACTGACAGACAATAAAATATTCTTAAGAAATACTAGTGAAAGCAAAGATGAAATTTTTTTTTGGACTTTTTTTTAAAGGAAACAAATATTTTTAAGTTGCATTTTCTACCAGTGCTACCACTAGAAACTGTCATTGCCATCTTGATTAAACTCAAAATCATAGGCACCGACACCCATGAAATTTCTGAGTAGGAGTCCTCAGCATCACGTGGTAAAGCCGTGGTATTACACTGCTGTGTGACACCTAGGCACACAAGAACAGAGCTGAGTTGTTCTTTCATACCTAACAAGAGCCTTCCAAAGAACCTGAAGTGCGACCTGCACCAGCACACTGCCAGAACTCTGTAGCAATACTTTCTCATCCAGACACTAAAAATGCAGTGCTAAAGTAAAGATAAAATGTGTCTGTACACACATACACACAGTGCTGCAACTACTGCTACACAGGGCAGAACGCAGCAGAAACTGAAACGCAGCACGTGTGGAGTAGCAGCGCGATCATAAAGTCTTGCTTGCAGGCAAAAGAACAAACAGTAGCTTGATAATTAATAGGAAGTCAGAGAACATCAGCTTCAGACAAGTCCTTCTGGTAACAGAAGTGCCCATCTCAAGGCAGTCACCAGTGGCACTGACAGATCCGCAATCACAAAAATGCAGTTCTATCTGTGAAGAGACAACAGTATAGATTGCCCTAAAAACAAAAAGCACACAGACCACCCACCTCATGCTAGCAAGAGAGCATCTCTCCAACAAGCAAATTAGGTGCTTTGGTTTCCTATCCTTGCACAAGGAGCAAAGGGATACATACATTGCCTCACAGAAAATCGGTTTAGGCATTTCAGAAGCTTACAAATAAGATCATGTTACTGCTGTGCTCTTCAGGGCTGCCACCTCTTTGAACTCACCTCTGCTCAATGCCAAGATGTGCGTTGATGCTGGCGTATCGAGCTGTGCCAGTGAGGTTTTTGTCTTCTCTGTACGGTATGTGTTGCCTTGTCCTGTTGTCCCGGTACTTTTTGGCCAAACCAAAGTCAATAAGGAATAACTTAGAAAAGAAAAATGAAAACACATTATACTTATACACACGGAATCCCCAGCCAATTTCATTAGGCATTAGCTACACTTTAGGACATCCACACAACATAACAGCCTACAGTTACAAGGAAGCAAAGTAACAGTGCAGTCACAACTAGCTTTAACTAACAAGTTCAAAAACTTAACAGTGAATTAGTTCAAGCCTTTTTTCAATCCAGTGGAATAGATTAGACTGCGCTACTCAGCATCTCTAGTTTAGCTCTACATTTATTTTGTTACTATTATAGTTTGTATCAAATTAGCTCAATAACTACAGTGCACAATGTAGAAGAACTGTGTCAGTGTACACCAGGAAAACCCACTCTCACAGAGCATTTTACACGTACAGATAGTTAATGGCAGCTCAGCAGCTTAATGCAAATGATGCACATCCTGTTCTCTTTTCTATGTATTGTGAAGAGCACTGGCCATTTTGCAGAGCAGAAGGCCAAAGCCTCCAGCAGCAAACAAGATATCTTGCCTTCGACAACATGCCCTTTGCAAGGCTACTAGAAGACATGAAACAGCAGCATGAAACTCTTGTTGATGAAATTAATACAGCCAGGAAGCTAGAGCCTAATGCATAGAATCCAATTTAGATTTCTAATGATCAAGCTTGCTCAATGACTTGGTATTTAGCAACAACTGAGTGCGTGCTAATTAGTGTGCTAACAGCCAGTCTATCCACATGTTCATACAGACAGTAACTCCCTGCGACAAGATTTCAGGACTAGGCAAATAAACTGAGGCAGAAATACACAAGGAACATTTCAAACTCTAGCAGTTGGTCTTCAAGCTATTCATCATCTGGCTGAGCAGATTTCAATGCTGGATTAACGACAGGGGATCAGGGACTACAACCCCTGCAAATTAGTGAATGCTGCAGAAGCAAGCAGGGGGAGGAAGATGATGGGAGAAGAGACACGGATTGAGAAGTTCTCAGTAAAAACCTGTTCAGCATCACCTTAAAGATAAAGAAGATACTGCTTTTCATGCAAACAAGTACAGGGATTCACATGCAGTTGTATCTGCATTCAAGAATGAAACAGGTCACTGTAGTACACTGGCACTGGAATGTGCTATAAAAAGAAACACTCAGCATGGAAGATTGCAAGGCAATGAAAAGAGTTTCTGAATGGCACAGCAGACACCTTTCAAAATACTGGCTGAAGATTTTTCTATCTGTAGTAGTCTAGACAAGACAAAAAAAAGCTAAAAGCCTCTTTAAATGGCTGATGTTAGAGCAGAAATTCTTGAGCTGAAGTTGCAACATGATTTATGCACAACGTTCCTGTTCATCTGCTTTTTACAAACAGTTCTATGGAAAAGTCACCCTGAAGGCCCCGAACACTGCCAGCAAGAGGAGTTAAAATAGACTTTAAAAATGAATCCCATCAGTCGGACAACAGCTTGGGAAAGGTGAGGGCCTTTTCTTTGTTGCACCCACTATGCTAAGCAGGCATGAAGATGGTCCCTAGCTACAGGAGAACGAGAAATGTGCATACTAAACTTCCAAGCATGGAGCACAAAGCTCATATGTGATTACTCTGGTGCAAATGCAACTTTCTCAGAAGCAAAGCTTGATCTCAGAGGCTATCGCGCATTTTCTGATGAAAGGTCTGTGATTTCATGACAGTGTCTGATGTACAGTTTGCAACAGCTACTTTGCAAGGCCTTTGCCAATTAGCTTAAGTAAAGCACTATGCCTAGAAAAGGAAGGAAACTGAAGACTTCACCCACAGAATCTTTTCAGTACAAATTTAATTACAAACAAAGCGATTCAAAGCCTTTACATTCTTTCTGGAATCCTGGGGTTCTTGACATTAATTAACGCCAGGAAGGGACAAAGTCACAGCTTGTGAATGAATATAGGGAACATTGAAAGCACACCTCTAACATGCAAAGATTTGGTGTCTCGTTCTTTGTTTAACAGACTACTTAAGATTACTTCCCTCAAGGGGCAGAGAAGTAAACTAAGTGATGTTGTCTCTTGCACAGCTGCTACAAGCTCTGAATATTAGCCCTGAACAAGGCAATTATACATTCTCTTAAGCAGTATGGGGAGCCCTCTTTAAAGACGTACACATATAAAATAGAATCAGTTTTGTAATACAGTTCTGCTTTACACATTAGTCAGGTTATTAGATATTATTTGACAACACTGGCCTCTCTGTGCAAGATTTTTCTATTCCCTAGCTCAGGCTCATGCTGTATGCTCTATTCTAGATGGATAGAAGTCAAGGGTGTTAAGTTAATCTCAAAAGGAGGGACACTGGAAGATACAGCCTTATTTGGATGAATATAGAACACATCGATGCCAGTCAGCAAAGAAGTTTTTCCATAGATAACCTCATGCCACCTTAGCTCTGCTTACTGCATGATCAGTAGGAAACTAGAAAAGTAGGGCAAGATTTCTGCCAAGAGCAACGACAAAAGCAGATCAGAGTCTCTGCTTCAACCGATAAGTGAGTTTCAGAAGCAGACAACAGAAGTCTAAGCCTGCATACAGCAGCTAGCTGGCTGGGATTTAGTGCTTGAAGACTTATTGGGGAAACTATGGGCTGCTGTTCAGCCAAACTCCTCAGCTATGATACATATTCAGCAATTTCCAGCTGTTCTGCTAGAAAGAGGCATATGTCTTGATGTGCTTCCAATTCATCTTTCTTTAAGAGTCAAGAGTACTACATTTAGCACTAGACACTTCTCCAAGACACTGGAGTAATTTTATAAGCACAAAAGATAAAAATATGAGAGCCCTTATCACACATTTGAGAAGATTTTGAAGAAAAATGGTATGGGAAAAAGTCTGGTTGACACGACAGCAGAACTTGTTCATGTGTGTGAAGATGCTGCAGGAACCCTATGGGAAGGCAAGCAGCCACCTGTGCAGGTGTCCGTGTAGAAGCCCTGCTACTTCACTTGGGTGGCAGGTCTGTTCTTTAACATATCCAAGACCTCGCCTTTCAGTTATAAAGGACAGAAATAAAATCTGCTTCTGCATCTGAAATCAAGCACATACATTTAGCCCTTTTTAAAACCAAGTTTAGAAATAATCTCACAATTTAAACAAGCGCCACAGGGAAACATCTTAGTAATGTTACATGTTTGCCAAGTATGTCTGAATAATGCCAACATAAGAGGTGCTTTTGCAAGATCTACATTCTCCAGATTAAAAAAAAAAAAAACAAAAACAAAACGAAAACAAAACAAAAAATAAAGCACATGAATTTGGGGTTGAGGTTGGAATAGGAGACAGTTCAGACCTGGTTTAATCCTGAGAAAGATGGGTCCTGAGAAGTACTAACAGTCATGCTTCTTTTCCTCTTCCCCACTGGAGATTCTAAACACTGAACAAACAATAGAGGGTGGCAGTGCATCAAACAGTATTGCTTACATTGCAACAATGGCCGGCGCAGACAGGCAACACCGAGGCGTTTGAGAAAGAACAGGGTAGCCAAATGCCATCCTTCTTCCACCAAGCTCTGTAGCTTTCCAATAGCTATGTTGGTTTGGTTTTTTAATTTGTTTTTGTAAGGAGAAAATTTAAAAGATATGGCAGGGTAAATTTCAACTGCGAGCCGCTCCAAAATGGCACTGCCTTGGCCAGGGATAACAGTGGTGACATTTGGCTCTATTAAAAAAGGAAATTGAAGTTTTGCTTACAAAAGCATCCTTCGGTTCCATAAACTGCCCTTCCCCCGAAAGACATTTAGAAAAAGTAAATCTTCAGTAAGGAAGAGGTAGAAGGCATTTAGTCACCTTAAAGTTTACTTTCATAAGCATGCAGGGCTTATTTCTAGCAGAGCTGAAAATTCACCTTTTAAGGGGGAGCACAATTTCTCCCAAACACCAAATTAAAATTTGAATACGTTCATGTTTTTAATAGAACTGACAGGAAGCTACTGGAACAAGATTACCATGCTGTTCTAGCATTTGTGGCTGACTTTGATTCAGGTAGTGTACAGTTGTCTTTCCAAAAACCCTCAACTATCCTTTACTACAAAAAGGAGCAAACGCTGTGTGGTGGCAACTGTCCCTAGACAGAACACCTAAGTGCTAAACTTACCCAACCCCTTTCTCATTTTGCTCATGTAAACCTGCCAATTTGCACTTCTCTCAAGAAGTGCCTCTCTGATCTCCAAAACCCTGCATCAGTAGCGAAGCCCATACCCACAGCTCACAGGAAGTATTTAGCACCATAAGGCTGCATGGCTCTCTAACTAGGATACTAATGGGAAAAGAAGAAAAATAATGGTTTACTGGCATTTTTTTTCCCCAGTTGATGCAAATCTAATGTGTCTTTCCACTAAAATAAGCACAGCAGTATCTTCTAGGCCATTAATCCAATGAAGATGAAACAAAGCACAGCAATGCTAAGCTAGCATAACTGCAAAAGCACGGATAAATGGCCCAAAAAGAACAACTGGAAATCAGAAACTAAAACTAGAAAAAAAGCTGTTTTTACTCCAAGTTTGGTTAGAAAATTAAGGAGCCTAACTGCTTGACACAGCAGAGAAAAATAGAGCTCTACAGAGTGAAAGTATGAAACTTGGGAATGAGCAAAGTTTAATAGCAAAAGAATTACATAAAGACTGCCTTTCAATTAGGCTTACAAGCTTTTCCAACAACGGTTGCATCTAAACATTCAGTGCACTGCACCTCTTCAGACAAGAGCTGTTACCTGATGTTAATACATTCCCCCTTCTAGTGTTCGTGGCTCTGAAGTTGGCATTCATACAGGCAAACAAAGGTAAACATTTTAAACACTGGTAGTGCCTAAAGAGATTAGACATTCTCTAATGGCATATATAGAAAATAAGTGGGAATCTTGCTTCCAATAAACAGCTTGATCGGGTACATTTGTCCTGAAGTTAATTTCTATTAAGTAGCATGCTTAATGCATTGCCAATGCTGCCTGTCTGCCCGAGCTCAACATACAAATTGCAGGATTAAGCATATTTTACTTAAGACTAAAAATAAAATAAAACCTCATGTAGAAGAAAACTCCCCCCCCTCCCCCCCCCATCTGGAAACATGCACTTCTGAGTCTTTTTAACCATCCAAACAGTGCACTGCAGCCCGCTTCCCACCCCACCCCTCTTTTCTTCACAAACTAAAAGAAGTTTTTTGTTGTACAATATATTCAGGTTCTCTATAAAGTTTTTCATTCACATTTTAGCATAAAGTCATTTATTCATAGAGACAATTGATCTACACGTTGACTAGCAGTCATATCCACAGTTCTGATGGCTGAAGAGTCCTCTTTACCAGTCTGTCACTGCAAGTCTTACTGCCCTGATGACTGGTAGGCCAGGAGCTCCCACGATGGCACAAATACTTTTCGTCCCAGGAAGTCAGCCCAAAAGTCAAAGATTTGACTTCATTATTAAGAAAAAATGCCATTACAACAGTCATCTCAACAGTGAAACTCCATCACCGATGAAAATCACAAAGTATTCTCTATGGTTCGTTTAGAACCTTGTTGCAAGACTTGAACTCATCTTGCAATCAAGTCCATCTCAGCGTGGGTCTGAGACACACACACGTGCCACTGCATTTAGCAGTGGATACTGAGAAAGCCAAATTAGCCAAGTTCTCACAAAGATTTATGGTTTAGCATCCAATACATCAGCTTCAGCAATGAGTAAAAAGGCTGTGCAGCTTGAATTAAGTAACATAGCCATTCTCTTTGAATCTTTTAAATACAGCATTAGACTAACCTTATTACAGTGACGCCCAATACCCATTAGGAAGTTATCTGGTTTAATGTCTCTGTGTATAAAGTTCTTTGTGTGCACATATTCAATTCTACTGATCATCTGTAAAACAGAAAACATCAAGAAAGAGATTCATTGAGAGCAACACAATTCACTTACGCCTACAATTAAGCATGACTTCTTAGTGCTACTTTCCACTGCAATTTAAAATGTATAATTTGCTCAGCAAAAACCAAGCCTTTCTCATATACTTTTTAAAGAAATTCCTTTTATGTGTTAAAATTCCATACTGGCTGTGAGCTGGAAGATTAAATATATGAAATTATTTCCCAGACATTCAAATTCATCATGTAACTACAGTGTCCAACTGAAGAGAAATTTATTTTTGCAGTGTAGCTTTTCAATACCTACCACGAGACAACTTTAAAGCTTGTCTCTTCACGCAGCACCCATCTCAGTTATTCATTCAGACAGCTATTCACTTATCACTAAGTACTGCTTTTCCAGTTACTTTTTTAGAGCAAGTAACAACTTGATGGTGGCCCATCCTACCCTGACGACCACAATCCAAGAATGGCAGTGAGCAAAGATGCAGGGAAGTTCTGGCACATCTTAGCATCACAAATGGTCGTGCAATTTCCCGTGCGTGAGAAAAGAGCACGAGTTCATATGGAACAGCTTTTCAGCTGCACTTCACACAGCCTTTAGTGAGCTAAGTATGTTACAACATCATATCCTTGACAGCTGTTCTACTTTATTATGTCCTAAAACCCAGTTCTGTATGCTGACCTCATACATCTCCCTTCTTTTCCCAGATGACAAAAAGTTGGTATTCCATACAAAGGAATATTGCACAAGAACTGCACAGGTTCCTCAGAAACACTGTAACAGCCTGACTCTAGTTAAGTGAGCATGTAAATGCTTTGTTCTAGAGCAAGCATACCAGCCATTTAGAGCAGCAGAGATAGGGGACAGCTGATCTTGTCTCTATACAAGCTCCCTGAGCTTCCCTGGCCATACGCCTGGGATTCTACGAGCTCTGGCTAAATGACAACTGGGTACTAACACTGATTATGTAATATTAGATTAAATTTAAATTGCCATTGAAAATTCAACTCACAAACCCCCTACTGCCTTCCAAATAACTGAGAACAGTACAAGCAAGCTATTTACTAAACAGCAAGTGGCTACTTCAAAAGCTGTACTCTCAGAACCAAGTTGAAGAACTGTCAATTGCGAGAAAAAAGACTAAACAGACAGGCACTCCTGAGGCCTCAGTTAACAGACTGCAAGGCCTTGATTAAGTTTGAAGCAGTACAGCATCTCAACTAACACAGAAGGCTGTTTAGCACATTATTTAACCCACTTAAAGAGAACCATGCTACACGAAATAACATTCAGGTTTTCTGACACCCTGACATTTATGCTTGTACGTACCTGGTCTGCTAGCATAAGTACTGTTTTCATCGTAAACCTGCGAGAACAGAAGTTGAAGAGGTCTTCAAGGCTGGGACCAAGAAGATCCATAACTAGAACATTGTAATCCTTTTCTTGACCATACCACCTGCAACAAAGAAACGCGCTCAGCATTAGCAAGAATCATACAAGTTTGAGCCTTAGCCATCAGTAAACAGGAGTGAGCCAAGCAGCTCCATTACTGTCAGTAACGTAGCAGTTATGCTCCTGAACGTACAGAAGTGATCATTCTCAAAATGCATTTTTGGAAACCAATGGACGCTTTTAGAACATTCAACATTTCCAAACCCTAGAAGCCCTCTGCTGGACTCTCTCCAGTCCTCCCACATCTCCACTGTCCCCAGAAGTCCAGAGCTGAACACACCACTCCAGGTGCAGCCTCAGTAGAGGGAGTGGACCATCCTCCTGTACCTGCTGGCACCACTCCTGATGCACTCCAGGATGCCACCAAACCTCTTCAGTGCAAAGGAACATTGCTGGCTTATGTTCAATCTAGAGAGTTAACTAAAAACCAGGGTTATTAGTCACTCTTACTTTCCTGGAAGAAAACCCTGAAGGCAAAACTGAAACTGACAACAGTGCATGGCATGTTTAAGTTTCCTTGAAGTAGCAACATTAAGTTTCAGCAGCAACTGAAACACCAAACACAAGAATTAACACAATCAAAGCAGAAGTCATTACAAGCCAACGTACTGAGGTTTTGGTACATATCTCAAGAACTGAACTGAAATCTCAACTGAAATTCATCAGCAGGACACTTTACAGTTCTATCTTTATTTTCTGCATTATTTAATTTCACAGAAGCATTGTTAATTGCTTTAGGCTTTGTTTCATGTAAGGCATCTCTGCAATGCAAAGAATTCATGCAGTTAACTCATACTATCTTCTCATTTATTCACTCAAGTTTTGCAAATATCAATCAAGTACTGCTGTACTACCAAGTAAATGACAAGAACTCTTCACTAGATTTTTAACACGATACAGGGAAAGGCAGTTGAGTGCCACAGAGGCAGAAATAGTTGTTGCAACACACACACTTTCAATCACAGCCAAGCAGGCAGTAGGATCAACCCTTAAGTGTCTGATGTGTCAATCTGGGACAAAAAAAAAAGAATATTTGCTTCAGGAATTACTCAATATGACATCTTGGTTCCTATCAAAGTCACCTTTGCAAACTGCTGAGTAGTTATGACGAGGGTCTATAAACAACTCTGCAGTTCACAGTTCAAAATGAAACACTGCAGTCAACCAAAGCGATGAAAACTGGATTGGATGATCTGCTAGATATTCTGCCATGAAATTTAGCTGCTCTATGAAAAATAAACCGAATCCAAGCACCCTAAGACCTGCCATTCTAAAGAGTAAATCCAGACTCGGGTAAACTATGCTTTGCTTTAAGAAGTGAAAACTATTTCAGATGCTGATTGTAATTGTTCATTACAGTACTGGCTCAATAGCCAATAGCACAGTCCAAGGGAAAACACAGGCACAAGAACTTTTTTTAATCTGCTGATCACTTAATGTTTCTGAAAAGCAGACTCAACTTTGCAAGACAACAGGACTTCTATACGCCCAGTTTTCATGCTTACAGGCCTATAATTCCTCAAGTAGTAGAGCACCCCATTTATTCATTGCACTGACAGCAAGTGAAACTTCTGCTAGAATACCAGAGTCACCCGTGCTTTATTTACTTTGCTAACGCTCAGTTTTCATTTCCCTTGGAACATTTCCAGGGAAAATGAGATTAAGAAGTAAGGCTACATCAGGTCCATTCACAGCGTGTCCAGTAGCTGCTACTGCTGGCAGCACAAGAAAAAACATTACAAATGTTGGCTCTTCTGAGGAATCCTTGGAAATGATGATGCTCAAGAGCTTGGCAAGTACTCGTTGATCCCACAGTCACTGTAAGATGACATATGATCACACCTTTTGGACACGTGCTTTGCCATGCAAGTTTTAATGCTGCAGGGAACGCCACAGCACCAAACGGAGCACACCTCTGGAAAAAGGCTGGTCGTCTCCAGAGATCTCCAGTGGTCCAAGCCCTACTGCTGCTGCAGTGTCAGAAGCAAACTACCAGTAGGAAAAAATGACTGTACAAAGCCCTGGTTAACTATCAGATGCTACAAGAACCTCAGAACACATCTTCTACTTGTCAGTTAGACATTTTCTTCTAAACACGCCCAGAAAGTGAATTTCTCTCTCTCACTGAGGAGCAGAGAACAGCAGCAACATTTTTTAAGCAAGGAGAGCTCTAGAAAGCAGGAAGGAGATATTTAACAACTTACCAGTTCACTCTGGTTACACAATAACCCTGTGCATTAGTTACATACCACATATGTTCAAAAGAAATATAGAATCCCTGGACTAGGAAAAAATCATTGTCACTATTCTAACTCACTTGCACAGTGCCCATGTCCTATTAGGACATACTACACAATTAGACAACTTCAGTTCTGCTGCACAGGTCCACCTGTACCTACTCGTGAGAACATATATATATAGCTTATAGCAAAATCAGCTTTCCCAAACATTTGTAGAAAACCTTACTGGAAGGCTTCACTAATTATTAGCAGGACAGTGCAATACTGTAAGACCAGGAGTTATCTCTGAACACCGCACGCAGCACAGCAAGCCCTGACGCAGCCGCTAAGAGGCACAGCCCATGCTGAAGCTGCGGGCTGAGCCTAAGCTGTGTGTGCGTAGAAATGCTTCGTCACTCTCCCATGTCTCATTTGTTCAAGGCCACTGATCAGTTAGAGCATAGTTCATAAAAACAAAGCAAAAAACCCAAACAACTCTTTCTGAAGCTTTTGTGGTTAGAACATCATCAAATTCGAACTGTGGCCTTCATTTGGCTTCAGCAGCTCATCTCACTCCGCAGACCAAGACTCACCATGTCGACAAGTTTCCAAATCATGTGGTTTAGCAGCCTGCTACACAGCTCCCATATACTCACACACAAAACTCCTTGTAACATCCTGAACGGTTTGCAGCTCTACGCTAAACAACTAAGTCACATGACACAGTAGTTTCGAACTATTTGGTTTCCAAATCCCACCCAGTGAAGTATGAAGCCAGATCATATGACAAATGAACGCTTACTCAAATGTTTTTTCACCCCCTTAACTAACCTTGAGACAAGCAAGCGAAGTACTGATGCACATCTAGCACTCAGTGGCAAAGACCGTAGGTCAACTTGACCCAAGCTTAAATCCTTTTCTGTTTCCAGAGATGCACCTTTAGAAATCATACCATCTCTATTTCATAACCACATGGTTCCTAAACAATGCCAATAGTAAAAAAAAGCCCTTGAGAAAACATGTCTAAAAAGAACTTTAAGAAAACGAAATATTTGGTTATTGCCCTATTCACATTTTGTATTTCTTTCCTTCGAAGAGTCAAACTGAAGTAAACCAGTAATAAAGAAGTCAGCAAAGAGCTAGCAAAACTCAGAAACAGGCTGAGAAACTGCAGGCCCAGCTGCAGCCTCCTGTGCCACTTCTGCACCCTTGATGGACAATGTTTTACACATTACATTGATAACTGTGCTGGTACTGCTACCTTGTTGTAATTACCACCACCAAAACTGTGCGAGCTGTTCAAGGGATAAATAAAAGCATTCAGGAAATTCATGTTTACAAAGTGGGAAATGTAAACAGCAGTGAATGAAGCAGCTCACTGGACAGCTGTTGGTCACCAGCAAAGAAAACCCAAACCCCAGGTGCTCCGAAACTACCAAGGCATGAGCATAAGGCAGCATCACTTCACCTACAGGTTACTGTATGCGTAAAACCAGAACATCAGCTCACTGTCACAACAATGCATCCCTACTACCAACTATAACAAGACTGTCTTGTTTCAGATCAATAAAAGCTCTCCTCAGACCCGTTTTGCCCAGCGTCTGCTCTTCTGCTACAGGCTTCTGTGAATTTGACTGCCACCACTGACTATTCCTGTACCACCAGGAACTGCAGAAGGTCACGCTCGTGTCCTACCACAAAAAAGCATCCTAGTGCCTCAGTGCAAAGAAGTGCAATGCTGCTGTGAGAAAGCTTAGACCCCAACCTTTAGATTCTGGAATTCAAGCAAAAATATAATATTGATGAAAAGGCATCCAGAAACAATTATATCTTCATTCAATAAAAAAGGTCAATTTGCACTTCAACATTCTACTACCTTCTGCTAATTTCATCATTTGTACTATGTCACCCTACCATTACTCTGTCTAGTTCTATGCAATTAGTTTCCCAGCGTTTTGGCTTTCAAATGTCAGACAGAAGAACTCATATGACAAAAAAGTGGAGACTGTCGAATGAAAGTGGATTGAGAAACACTACTAGAACAAAAACAAGCCACAGTGAACAAGCAAGCTGGAAAGAACTACTGGGATTACCTGAGATAACCTTATCAGTAAGTTTGACGAGTCAGTGTGCACATGAGGGTGAATACACAAGTCTGGAAGACCTGGTGAGCACAAAGGACTCAATGTCCGAAATAAAACCGAATGACAGTGAGGGAATGAATGCACTGAACTATTCCACTTCTGCGATCACTAACGCACTGACACAGAACTCTCCTAACCGGGCGTAACGTAACGAAAGGGAAAACACAGGCCTCCCTATAATCATATGCTTCCACAGGCAGCACTGAAAAAAATCAGCAATCCTAACCAATGCAAACACAGGTATTCAACAGAAACTGGGCAGGAGGTGGTGCCAATGCTTATAGCACTGCTGTCCCTTCATGCAGCAATCCAAACACGCACGGGTCAGATATCCCGGAGAGGCAATGTAAAGCAGAACAGGGACAGAGGACTTCAACATGGATGGAAAGGTGGTGATCCTAGCAACCGTGTTCACACAGCTCAGCAAGCCAGTCATGAAGTTATGCAACTGCTCATACAGGATGACTGTAAGAGGGAGGCAGCCATTAAAGAAATCAAGGAAGTAGTAAATGGGCACCGACCGCCTACGGGTACAAGCACTCATCTTCAGGCTCTTTCCAACCACAGAGCAATGAGCGCTGGCCTAAGAAGTCAGCACTGTGCCAGAATCACAGGAAGAACTGCACATTAACCAAAACAAGCAGGAACAGGACCAAAAGTAATCTCTTCTGGACTTCTCAGGCCAAACTCCTGAGAAATAAAGATGTTACAGACAAACCACTGAATATATTCTGCCTGTAGAAGTACACTAATTTGAGTCTTAACAGATATGGAAGCAACACACATGAGGAAGGCAATCTACCACTCAGATTCTGATTCACATCTACATTGCCACATATCCTGCACTCCCTGAAGCTGGAAAAGCACTTCAACTGCTAGCCAGCTTGGAATCAGTAACATAAATGAACCTAACGTAACATGGCATGACTGAAATACTGAAATGGAATATTTAACAGATGTCATCTAACATTAGTTGCCATGGTGAGTATGAATTAGGCCACTCAAGTACTAAATAAAGAAATAGCAAAGAACACCCTATGTTATCAAGTTAGGTAGGATATAAATAAAATTTTGTACCACTTTTTGTACAGTTATGAGAAAAATATGAATACATGAAGCATGCCAATGCAATTCATCCATTAGGCACAAGGGAAATTTCATCTGCCTGGTCTTATGTTGCATACATACTTCTATGATCTGCTGCTTTGCTAGTTGTTTTATGAAGTAAACTAACAGCTGGTAGGAAGCGAGGGGAACATAAGTCACATTTCTTCCATAGAAGTCAAAAGGCTCAGTTCAGATGAGAAGGTAAGCCATTAATCTACAGCATGTACTGCAAACACTGGAGGAAAACAGACCCTTTCTGTAGGACTTCTGCTGATCATCTGTGCCAAATGGAGTTAACACTGAACTGCAAGTGCACACTTCTGCAGCTGTTTCTGCAAAGGACGAACTAAGGCAAGAGAAAAAAAACAATAAAAAGCAGGGTCTCTCTCAGCTGCTTTTAAGTAGTCCACGAGCACCAATTAAAACAGAAGTTTAGATTGTTATAAAACATGAAATTTTGTTTAAAGACATTCACTCCTAGCAGTAAAAGTTCAGGGATTCATTTCAGTTTCACACTGAGCTATCAGAACAGGAGTGTTGCTCATATCTACCACAGTGGGTCTGTCCCTCAGTAAAAAGGTGCTTGAAAGAAATTTACCAACTTTTAAGAATAGAATTTAAAATGCTCAGGGAAAATTCCATTGTGAGAACCACCTCAAAATTACTGAACTTGACCACGGTTTTCCACTGCGTGTACTATTTAGTGAAGATAAATATGGAGAGAGGCTTATTAACAGATTATCCACCAGCATGGCACTAAGTAACGAGAGCCCCGATGTCTGAGATGCTTTGACTTTTCTGACAGCAGCTTTATAACATGCCACACGATAGGACATCATGTAGCAATACCTAAGTGACAATATTTAATTTCTCAACCTCACAATATTTTGCAAGAACTTACTGCATTGTCAAGTTAGAAATGTAGGATTTTACTTGTTCAACCTGCAAAAACAAAAAAGTCAATAGCATTTGTATTTAAACTTCGCAGTGACTGAACTCAAATATTCCCCTGATAAGCCTCAGATGCAACTGAATACTGCACCTCTCCAGCTCTGCTCACAGAACACAAGCATCTTCTGTTTTACAGTCAACCCTGGTTTTTGTGCAACACTTTCATACCTTGCCAACAGCTGCAGCTAGATCCAGCACAACACCCCTTCCTAGAGGGAAGCAGGTAACAAGTTGCACCGAGGTGTTGTCAGGAGAAAAAAAAATCTTAAGTTTGCTTTTCTTTTAGAAGTACATTTGCAAGATATCTAAAGAATCTTCATAAAGGATATCAACTCTTGTTCCTAATCACCATAAATGGCAAAAACCAAGAGCGGCAACCACAGGCGGTTCAAACAATTCTCTCGTCAGGAGCGCTTCAACAGATTCACACCATAAACAAAACAACGAAACCTCAAAGCTTCACTTCTCTGAATCAAGATGAAGAATGTGGGAATCAAAGCAGATATTCCAAACTATTAGGATCAACACCCAGTTAACGAGACGATCACAGCTAAAAATGCTTTGCTACTAAAGAGAAAGAAAGAGCTGATGACCGAGAACAACCAGAATAAACCTACCAGAATATTGCAGACTTGGCACTGTGTCCCAAGGCAGACCAGGTCATCAGATGTTAAGCTTGGTTCCAAAGCCCGTTGTCAAAAATGAAGACAGTATAGCCAAAATTTGTGCATACCACAGACTGCAGTGGTATCCACAGGTTTTGTGACATTTCAGAGAGCAGTTCAGAATCCTCCCTGCTCTTCCAGAAAGCAGCAGCTTGCAGCAAAGTTGAAGAGCCTCGTGTGAATTTAAAGTTGTGCAGATATTCAGACAACAGACGAGCTAATCTCAATTTTTGCTATTTCATGTGGAAGTGATATGTTCTGTTACAGTGCAAGCAGCAAGTCCTCTCTCCACAAGTGAAAGCTCACAGTTAATCCCACAGAAGCAGCAGGACAGAAACGCCATTGAGCCCAGCTTATACAGCACAGAAAGTGGAAAAGCTTGGAACCAGATACTTCATTTCTGTTGTTGCTGCTTAAAGGTACCACTTCACAGAAAATTTAACCAACTTACTGCTAGAATTTCCTCAACCTGATTCATCCTTCTCAATACAGTGAGCCAAGAACAGCTCATTCCAACTGGACAGCAAACCATTACAAAACAAAAGCAGAATGCGTATTATCAATTACACACGCACAGACCTAAGTACAAAGTCATACACTCTCTCAGCTTTGCTGCTGCCAAAAACTCATGTCAGAAAACTTGAGCTGTCTGGAACAACATGTGCAGTAATCTGACGTTGCTCCTAGGCTTGGTTAAGCACCTCAGTGATGCACCTGATTGTGTAAGACAAGTCCCCTCCTTCAGATTCCAAGCACCACGAATTGGGATTCTAATGACACAATGTTTCAATGCTTATCAAGCAAACTGTGAGCTGAACAGCCCCTCTGATTCCTCTTCTAGAATACAAACAGAAGTACTGGTTTTTATTTTTTCAAGCATCACTGCATTTCATATCACAAGACAACAAGAAAAGCACAAAGAACCAGTCAAGCAACATCTAATATGTACATACTTAAAATTTACAATAAAAGACACTTCCCAAGTTTTTCAGAAAAGCTTTTCTAAAAAAAGTCATCCTAAGATTAACAATGCTGGAACCTGAAGGTAGAAATCTTCAAGACCCCCTGACATAATCAAATAGTATCTCAAGTACAGCAGAAGCCATCTCTGTTGTTTTGAGTGCTGCCCCAGTTGTCAATTCTTACCCAGATTCTTGTAATCTGGTACTACTTTGCAGAGGCCAGATGTCAAAGAAAGTTCTTAGTTCCTCTGTGGTGATGGAACTTTAAACAAGAGTCATAGGGAAAGCGAGGTCAGATAAAAGTATGTCAAATACAAAGGAAAGAAAGCTTACAAGATTACTGCTTTATTTGAAGCTGGAAACAAGTTTCTCAACATGTAAGATGACTTCCAGCATCTCGGCTTTAAATAAAAAGCTCGTATGAGGCATTTAAATCAAACCCAAGAACTTACTTCAAATAGTATTTCACTTCTGTTACATGGTAAGTTCGAAAAACATGAAACTTAAGTCTCATTATAGCACTAAAGATTTTCAGAAGAAAGCACAAGCTTAAGAAAGCATGCTTTTCCAGTTTTGTGATGAAACACCAGATACCCGCACGCTTTGGCTGCTCTCCCAGTTACCCTTGTTTCAGCACGAAGCTGTACCCTGATGGCTTTCCAATATGCAACTTCTATTTCTCGGCTGTGAAACAAATGTATTCATACAAAGAAAAGAGAAACTTGTCTAAAATAAAAATTAAATCTGGTTACACCCAAGCAACTGCTGTAACTGTAGCTGTTCTGTTTCATACAGGTATGTTTGTTCTATTCCTGTAGAAGGCTGCCACAAACAGAGAGGACAGATGGGTGAAACAAGGCTGCATAACTCCAGCATACAATCAGGTCTACAATCAGTTGTGTTTACAGAGCAGGGCGAAAAGCTAGCAACTTCTAGGTTTTGTTAGAATATACAATCTGAAATACACGAATGTCCCTCCAGTTTGTACAGACCACTAGTCTATACACGTGCAACAAAGTGAGTTAAGAGCAAAAGGACTAATTAGAATTTGCAGTTTGACTCATTAGCCCTAACGAAGTTGTTCCTGCAGCACAAGACACCAATTCCTTTTATAATACTGCATAAACACCACAAATACTAACTTTAAAAACAATTATTTAAAATACTCTTGGCCAAAGTGTTTCTGGAAAAGAAAGAAGTTTCACTTAGGCTACTCTGATGTGGATTCAGCAGACAGAACTACACAGGATAACACCTCAATAATCAGAGAAATGACTCCTCCTAGAGTCTGCTGCACCAGAACAGCAGCAACTTACTTCTGGATCAGGAAATTATTGAAAACTCTGAAAGTTTCAGGCAGAATAAGAAACAAGGAAACTGCCTAACAAGCAACTGGGAGGGATTAACCCTGGCACTTTAACTGTACGGAAATCCTAGTGACGCATCTGTTGCGGGTAACAGAAAGGGGCTGCCGTTTCATTCTTGGTCGAGGTTCTCAGCAGTCTCAAGCCTTGCTGCACATAACTATGAAAGGAAAAGATACATGCCTGAGCACGTCCCTTGTCCCAACAGGAGAAGGGGGAGGGTTAATCACGTCTATCCGCCATTTTCTGAGCGGAGGAGGAAGACATGTTGGAACAAAAAAAAAAAAAAAAAAAAAACAACAAAAGAAAGCAGCCATTTCCAGTACCAGCTCCAAACTCTCAGCTCATCAAGAACACTGGCTCACACAGAAACAATCTCATGCTTTATTCTGATCGCTTTAAGAATTTCTCATAGCTCACAAACTGCTGAAGATCTCACTTCCAACACACAGTATGTAAGCTTAAGAACAAAGTCTGGAGCAGGGAGAGGAAGCTACAAGGATACCCAGGTAGTTGTTAAGCTTAGAAAGGAGTATTTTTCCCAGCAGTCCAACTCCTTCAAGAATGAGTCTCTTATGGTTGTGTCCCACCTGGGAACATTAAAGAAAAGTTGCCATACTCGGCATCTACAACTGAATCCTACCGTATATGTGGGATGCCAACTCCTCCTTGCAGAATTTTGTAGAGTTTGCTCTCATACAGCAGCTGGGGATGTCTGGCCTTCTGAGACTCCAACTTCACAGCAACTTCCTGCAGTGAGAGGGAACAAGGAATCAGAGCAGAGCGTCCACCGAGCACTGCCTTGCCACTTTAGTATTCCCCACACTCTGAGCTACAATTTTTTACACTTCTGCCAATCAACATCCTGCAATTTGTTGCCTCTTCAAATAAAATCCATAGCATGATGATTTGTACTCGAATATCCATCCCAGGTCATGAAATTGAGCTGGAGATGTTATATCTTCAGATTCACACAAGCAAGGAAGAACGTACGTGGGTGTTTCTTCTTTACAGCTCAGAGAAGTGAGGGGGAGAAAGAATAAAAAAAAATACGACAAAAAATAAAAAAGAACTGAAGAAACAGGGGATCTTCTTTGTTTCTACTGCGGTTGATGAACACGAGATAAATCGCTTCCCAGCAGAAAAAAGGGGCAGAGATGACTGCCAGAAAACAGACTTCTCCGGCCGCTGACAAGGCGCTCTCCTCTCCCTACCTCTCACAAAGCAAAGCGCCGGGCGGCGGCCAGCGGCTCCGTGGGAAGAAGCAGAACCGCTCCCAGCCAGAGGCCGTGAGCTGCGGGCCCAGGACCGGAACAAAACGCCCGGCTCCACGGCCGGCGCCCCGGGAAGGCGAACCCAGGGAGCCAAGCGCCGGGTTCAGGAGGGCACCGCAGCTCTCCGGGTGCGCCGAGCCGCCGGACGGGGGTGCGTGCCGCCCTTACCTCCCCGTTGGTGATGTTGATTGCCAGATAGATGTCCCCGAAGGAGCCCGAGCCGATCTTCCGCACCAGCTTGTATTTGCCCCCGACGATGAACTCGGCCTTGGAGCCGCTGCTACTCGCCATGGCGACAGGCGGCCGCGGGGCGCTCCCGGCGCTGCGGGGCTCGGGGGAAGGGAGAGGGGAGAGAGGGCTCTGCCGCCGCCCCGGGAAGGGGAGAGGGGCAGGGGAGGGAAGGAAGGCGCGTAGAGAACGAAGAACGGCGGTCCCCGCCGCTCAGCTCGGGCCGGGCCCCTCGGGCGGCCGCCCCGCTCCGCGGCTCTGCCCCGCTCCCCGGCCGGGAGCCCCTCGGCTTCCCGCGCCCTCAGGAAAGGTGAGAGGCGGCCGCTGAGGTGCTGCGAGGGAGCGGGAGGGGAGAGGGGAAGGGAAGCGCGAGGCCCGCTGGCTCCGCCGGGTCCCGGCAGCAGCCGGTCCCTACTCGGCCGCCGCCGCCATCTTGTCTCTCAACCACTGCTATCGCGGACACAAAATGCCCCCAGCCTGCAGCCACCGCTTCTTCACCGCGCGGGGCACGCTGGGAGCGGGGCGGGGCGGCCCGGCGCACGCGCTGAGGCGAGGCCGCCTCCTGCCAGCAACGCGCCTGCGCGAGGGGCGGCGCGGGCGGGGACAAGGCGGAGAGACGGCCGCAGGAAGCCCTCCGCGCGTGCGCGCGCACCGCCCTCCCGTTGTGCCAATGAACGCCGTCGTTTTCCATCCGCCCCCAGCACTGCGTCGCGACGCGTTCTGGGTGTGCGCGTGCGCGTCACTGAAGCTCGAGGCCGGGCGGAAGGGGAGAGGCGTGCGTGCCCTCAGTGCTCCTTAAAGGGGCTGGAGCGCCGGGCTGCGGGCAGGGCGTGCGTGGGCCTCCGAGCCGTGGGGCTGGTGGTGGCTGGTGACACGGGCTGTTTTCAGACAGTCTGGTGGGCTCTGTCTGCACAGGGAAACGGCAGGCGGTGCTCTCACTGCCTGCACAGTGATGTGACACCTCTGCTGCTGGCTTTTCAGGGCCGTGTCAGGCGTGGAGCCTTGCTTGCTTGTTTCTGAATTGCCTGCATTTAAGCCATGAAGAGAATCTGCAGCAAGGTGCCCTGTGTCCTGCTGTGGTGCTGTAAGCACCAAACCCCCATTTTGTGGGGCTCAGCCCCACTACCTGAGGGGGTGTACAGGAAAGCTGGGGAGGGGATTTTTAAAAGGGCAAGTAGCAACAGGATGAGGGGGAATGGTTTTAAATTGGATGAGGGTAGGTTTAGACTAGATATCGGGACGAAATTCTTTACTGGGAGGGTGGTGAGATGCTGGAACAGGTTGCCAGTGAGGTTGTGAATGCTCCCTTGCTGGAAGCATTGAATGGAGGTGTGGAATTAAGGGTCCCTTCCAACCCAAACTATTCTATGATTCTCTGAATGCAGCTCTCCATGATGCTGTGAGCACACAATATCTGCCTCGTTACTCCTCCCTGCCCAGCCTGTGTTATCCATCCGACCTTCAGCCCTAGCCTGTCAGGAGGCAGCACGCAGGGCTGGCAATCCCAGCAGGCCTCACAATGCTGTGGGAGGTTTCTGGGGCAGAGGGAGGTGGGTTTGTGAGGAACACGAGGGACCCATAGTTTCCTGTGAAGCCCCTGCCAGGTCCTTGGCAGTGTCACCTGCTGTGATCACCTGGAGCCATGATGCCACTGCTTTTGCCTGGCAGCTTTACTCAGGCTCCAAGCACAAGAAGCTCCTGCTCCAGACCCTATTTCTTGCTGTCTTTCAAAAACAAGTTCTCCTCCCTTGTCCTCTAGCTCAGTGCTGTGAGTTTTTCCTTTGCAGGAACATAAAACTGTGAATTCCCAGTGACTCATTATCACTCCCTGTCAGAGCAGCGTCTTCTGCTGTGCAAGCCTACATTTGGGAAATGATTCAGTCCTCAGCAAAAAGAAAGCTCCTACAGTAATGTAGCTCATGTATATAGAAGGAACATCTACTCAGGTTATTTAATTTAATGGGGGCATGCAGAGGATCTGTTTTCCAGCTTGCCTGGCGTCCTTAAAGTAATGGGAATAACAAAAAAAGATAAATTATTTTAAGACTGGTCTATGCACAGATTGTTTTAAATAGCTAACACTGATAAAATTGAGATTAAGAGGTCCAGGTTAAGACATTATGGTATCAATAGGAGCATGTTCGTATGAAGGTAGAGGAGTCTTAGCATAGCAGCGTCTACACGATAAGGGAGGTTTTTATTGCACCCACCATATTGCTTTCTAACTTGGTAAAGTTACTGTGGTATGAATACTTTCTGTCTGCACAAGTGCAAAAAAGTCCTGGCTTGTGTCCATGTGGCTGTTGCCCAGTGAGGGAAGTCTGCGATTTGCTGTGTTTCTTCCTGTGGTGGACTCACTTAGCTACAGGATGACTCCATGGTGAGAGACCAGGAGGAACAGAGAGGGAAAATTGGCAGTCAGCAATGCTGTGAACTGCAAATATCAGTTCCAAATTTCCCTTATGTTTCAGGGACTTTAGACCCAAGGTTCTACTGCAGGTGCCTGTGCATTTCCAATAAAAATAAAATGCAGGAGACTCAAAATCAGATCAGACTGTACCCTATCTGACAGAATGAAAGAGATGCTGAGAGAGCAAGCGAGCCTCCGACTCATTCCTACCTCAATACTGTAAGGGAGCATTCGTAAGAGCAAGAATATCCACACTCTTCTCACTGAGAGGGAAGGTGGATTTTGTGCGGAGGAGCTCTGACACATCACACGGCACTTAAGGGGGCTGGAGCTTCAAGGGCAAACGAGGTGTATCTGAACATCACACTCGTTTCTAAATACAGAGCCTTTCTGTCCTCACTTGCCCTCATATTACTGTTAATCGTGATTTGCAAACAGATTAGGACTGATGTGCACTTAGAGGCCTTTGGGGTTTAGTCGTTTTTAATGATTGCTCTGGATGGGATTTGAGCAGTCTGTAAGCGTTCGAGTCACGTATCCTTGGAGGAGCAGGAAAAACAGGTCTGCAGGTCTCGGGCAGTACCCAGCCCGTCCGTGGGATGCAGGGGAACAGGCTCTGCTGGGCTGTGCAATGCTGCCACCTCCTGCCTGCCGGGGGACAGCTCTGCGGCCAGGGGATGCTGCCGCTCGGGGCCCCAGCGCTGCGTGAGGACCGGCCGAGCTGAGCCTGCTACAGAGATGCCCAGACACGCATCGTCTCCCAAAGGTCTGCAGTGCAAAAACAAACAAAAGCGATGATCAACAGTCAGGTTGGTTATGTTGTCTTTGTGTTGAGTCCCGCAACGATGTTAGGAATGGAGGGATTGGAAAGCAGACCTGTGTAGGTAATGTGGGAAGGGCTGCAAGAGGGCAGAGGTGGGAGAAGTCAGCCAGCATAAACTGGGACACATCACTGGGACACAGAAGACCTATCAGTGCAGCTGCAGGCTCCATCACTCCTGGCCAGCACACCGTCAGAACAATGAGCGTGGGGAAAACCTTGCCCCCATCGCCAGCTGTGGCAGCTCCAGGCAGCCTGCCTGCTCCTGATGTCTGTCGGACAGGTGAAGGAGCAGCAGAGCCCAGTGCCAGCATCCCACCGTGTGACATGGGATGACCTCAGCCCGCTTCCTGTTTGCTCTCTGCCTGTGGTTGCAGCCACGTTGGAGCCCACCGCTCAGGTTTATGTCTCGGCCACTCCAGTTCTCTACTTGTGTCTCTACAGAAACAAGGAGAGGTCTATTTGTTTGTGAGGAAGAGTGAAGGTGCATGTGTATTTCTGGGTAAGCAGGATTTAACCTAGGGAATGAATAGCTCTATTGAGAGAATGATGGTGGATGACACTGAGACTGAAGGACTGTAGATGTCCAAAGCCGGAGGCAGGTCTCATTTCACATCCGGACAGATCCGACATCCACCTGTTTAAGACCTTTTGCTCTTCTCTATTTTGGCCCATGAATCTGTCCTGTCTTTGTTCCACACATAGGAACGTTCCCCTCCCAGCCCCTCATGGTAAACCACATCCTGTGCTGCCACATGCGGGGTTTGCCTTGCTGAACAACAGAGATCCTGATGGTCTGAAAGCAGTGCTGGCATTGTAAAAAGCCTACACAGCCTGGGCTTGTGTCCTGACTCTTTGGAAAGCACAGACGTCAGTGAAGGCACACAGTAGATGTGCACAAACATAGAAGCCGTGGAGGTACCCATGGATTTAAATTGATACAACTTAAAAATCCTGTACCTGTAGGTTGGGAGGAGGAGTTCAGGCTGTGGTTTTGTAGCAGCTGACCCAATCTAAACCAACTTCTGCATTCTTCTCCCCTCCTGATCGCCCTGCTCCCAGTGCCTTGGTCAGAACCTCTGCAGATCACTTTGACCCCCTTTCAAAAATGGTCTGCATGTGATTCTTCATGTTTTCTTTCAGTTAATATTTTGCCAAACTGGAACAGTTCGAGGAGCTCCAGGGTGCCCCTGTGACAGTGCAAGAGTTGTCCCTTTCTGTCAGCCAGAACACAGATGGGAGTGGAGAAGTGTGGCCTTCTGTCAGGAAAGGTTCTCTGCAGACACCCAGGAAGAACACAACAGTTGTTGAATTCATTGCTAGTGAGGAAAACAGCAGTTTTAGCACTAAAAAAAGAGGGGGTAAATCTGGCTTCTGGTGCCTCGTGCAAGCTATTCTTCAGCTCCTGCTCATTACTATTTTTCACATCTTTCAGGGACATGGAGGAAATGAAAGCACTTTATAGCTGCATCACTTGATAAAGTGAAAAGAATTCTCTCTTCTCTTTCCAGAGGACAGGCCAGCAGTCCTTCTGCATGGCCCAGCCTCCAGCATTGCTCATCCTTCATTTGTGCCTGCTTTGCAACTGAGCATCTCCACACCTCTCAATTTGATCACAGCAAATGAAGGGAGTGTTTTCAGTGTAATAAACCAGCTGTTTGAAGCAGTGCTGATGGAGCAGCATCCTTTTTGCATGCTTGTAACTGTGTCAGCAAATACTTGCTGCTGTGTTGGGTCAGGAGGGAGCTGTTCATCCTCCTGGGCAGCAGGGATATCCCAGGCTTCTATAAAAAGGCTCAGGGGGAGGGAGTAACATTGAAATAACAAGCTAGACAAAGTCATATCTGAAAAAGTCAAAGGCCACATAATGCCTCTGCTCCAGAGCCATCAACTTGTGTTTGGTTTGGGTTGGAATTTCAGAGCTGTGAGGTGGATGTGCCACTTCCCAGGGCTCTGCTTGTGCTGCTGCAGGGGGGACCTGGGGGCACAGGGGATGCCCATCCTGAGTGCTTTTGCAGTGCAGACCACAAATGTACACTGCAGCTGAGCTGAACTGAGGGATCCCCTGCTGGCCTGTAGCTCTGCTCACTGCATGCAGTCTGGCCACTCGCTGAGCTGGTTCATCTTCCTCACTTGTGGGAGGGTGGGAGAGGACTCACTTGTTTCACAGGCACTTGTTTTTGCTGGGCTGGGGAATGAAACTGCCTCACAGCAGGACCAGTAAAGCTGGAGCTGACAGGAAGGAGAAAGAGGAGAGGGATCACCAGAATCCCAAATTCTTCAGAAGTAAAATGTATATGTTTTGCATTCTGTCTCCTCGGCCTTGCCACCCAGCATCAACCCCATTCCAGAGAGGCACATTTCCCCTATGTACCCTATATAGCCAAGAATGAGTTCCAGAGCTCCAGCACTTCTTCCTGAAGTGCTTATTGTCTCAGATAGAGACAGCCATGGTGGTTTTGCCTCAGTTTTCATGTAAGTGGCCAAAGTCTGGGTGCAGGTGTACAAACTGAGACACCGCCGATGGATTTCCCTGAGGCCTGGACAGCCAAAGTCATATCAGTATTTCTTTGCTCTTTGGCAGTAGGGACAAATGAGCTCCTGGCACTTCCCACGGCCGAGGGATCTGCGCTTTAAATTAGATCTGGGTTACAGGTTTGTAGACACAGCAGTTGCTTGTCTCAGGGCACCAGTTCTGCTCACACATCTCTCCGTGCTCCCCCTGCCCACGCAGCCCCCAGCAGCGTGCCTTTCACACCGGCTGTTTGCCCTCCCTCCCCTCCAGAGCCGTGGGCTATGGCTTGGCTCTGACCTTAGCTGACCCCACTATTTTTAGCAGGGCTTGTGGTGCTGGAGAACATGGCTGGAGAGGAGCTGCTCGTGCCAGGACGAGTCAAATCCAGCTTGTGCTGGTGATTCCAACAGAGGAGACTGGACTGTACCATCGTGGGCATAAGTGAAGTGATTTTGTCTCAAATTCAAGAAGTGGGGACCTGAAAGAGCCCTGGGTGTCTATGCTCAGTAATGCTACCTGAGTTTTAATTGCCCTCGGAAAAAATGAGACTGGTAAGAGGGACTGGGGCCCCACAGCTCTGGGGAGAAAATATCCATGAGCTGACAGCGCCATTGCCAAGCTGCGCAAGAAGTTGGATGGGAAATTGTGTGGCCTGGGATGTTCTTGGCTGCTTGGAGTGAGATTTTTTAAGCACAGCCGGAAAAGGGGGATTTTCAAATAATTTTGGTGATTCACAGGAAATGCCATTACTGCACAGCTGATGCTCTACCAATGCACTTGTTCCTGGAAGACTTTCCTGCAAAGTTTCCCTGGTGAGGTATTGCTGCCAGGAGTGGTGCCTGCAGGCTGCTTGGATTGCCTGGGCTCTGCTGCAGAGCTCTGAGAATCCACCCAGCCAGAAAGGTTTGGAGACATGAGAGCCCTGCATGTTTCTGCTTTCCTTTAGGTCTGCAGCCAGGAGGAGGAACAGCAGGTCCTTTTGTTTGGCACACTCCCCAGGGACAATTTGCTGAATGGCGGTGAAGCTGAGGTCGAACTTTTCCATGATGTCAGACTTGAAACCGCTTGGAATACGCTGCTGAATGCCTTGTGAGGTGAGGCGAGAGGCTCCCAGGAAGTTATGGGACAAAGGATGTAAATGGCAGCGAGGCTGATTCATGGCTTGTCATATCCGTGGGTACGTCAAGTCCTCGGCAGCAGCTTCTCTGGCACTGGTTAATTTATTACGCTGCTAGTGAGGAGTGCTGATATTTGGCTTCCACACCACACTTCCACTGCTGCAATCACTCAGCTTCAAATCATCGGGGTGAGTCTTCTCTAACGCAAAGTAACTCAGCTTGTGGACGGTGGCTGATACACATGGGGCTGCCATCAATCTTCCTGAGTATAATTGCTTGAACAATTTTAGGCAGCATGGATTTCACGCATGCCCTGTGCAGTGGTGCGGGATGCAGAGGGGGACGGGAGGAGCCGAACAGGCAATGCAGGATTTGGCCATACTTCATGGCTGCTGCTGCTCTCCAGTGGCAGGAGCCAGCCAAGCAGTCTGTCCCTCTGGGTTCACCATTCCCTTTCTGAAAGCTCTGGCTTTTCCTGGCACATTTTGGGAGGGAGGATCCTGAGCCGAGGACAGAGGTGAAGTACTATGCTGTCCCCAAGCCCCATGCAGCAGGGACCCTCCCACTGCCTCCCACCTCCTGGATGTCAGAGCGCTCACAAGCTGCTCTTGGAGCAGAAGCTAGCACTCGAGCAGATTGCAGATGAGGGACAAAATCAAGGCCTGCACATCACGTGATGCCTTTTATCAGCATCTCCTCAGGGGTCACGGAGCTGGTCCTGTGCAGCCAGGAAGGTACAGTTCTTTCCAGATTTTTGGAGCTAGTTGCTTCCTCCTATGATTAGGATAAAAAAAACCCTCCATGATTAAGAGCATCCCAGAGAGCATGGGGAGCAAGGCACAACAGAAAGGAGCCCCATCCCTACAGGGCCTTGGTGTCAATGTCTCTGATTTCTAGGCAGACTGTTTCCTAGGCCATCCAGATGTCTAGGTTCTGGGGGGATTCACAGCAGAGCAGCTTCTGCAAGGTGCCAAGTATGGGCCCATCTCCCAGTTGCCATGGCAAATGGACTCAGGCTGGCACTCCCAATTCCAGAGAAGTGGGCTGTCTGGGGCTGCAACCCCTTGTGCGAGTGTGTCCTCCCAGTTCAGCATCTGCTCACGTCTCATTCATTCCAGCAGTCACCTGCAGGCCTGAACACCTCTGCTCAATGGAGCAGCTTTTCATGCCATCCAAAAGCTAATTTCTATTGAGATCAGCAAAGCAGGGCCGAGAGATGCTGCTTGATAATGCTTGAATTTATTCTCTCCCCTCATCCAAAGATTATCACGAGCTCCAGTTCATTTGTGCTTGTAAAAAGCACAGGGTGGAAAGTGCCAGATAAGGGGAAAGGCTCATCACGTGTTGTTGCCACAGCGCAGGAAACATCGCTAACAAATCAATCAGTCCCTTGATGTGCACAGCCCAGCTCCGCATCTCTGGAGCAGCATTCATGCCGTGTGGGTCCCACTTTATCACAAGGGGCTGAGGGAGCAGATGACAAGCATGCAGGCTGTCCCGCTCTGATGCTTCAAAGAGCAAGCTCTTTCAAGGACTCCTTTACTGATGGCCCTTCAGCTAATTTTAGCACCAGTGAGCAGCAGCTTAGCACAGCTCAAAGGAGCAGGACTGAAAAAGCAGGAGCTCCAGGCACACGACACTGGCTCTGCGTGCCCTCACTGTGAGGTCTTCCTTACAACTGTGGGAACTCGAGATTCTGCTCTGAAATCTTGAAACTCATTTACCTTGCTGAATTCAGTAGCGCCGTGTGGGTATGCCAGCACTCAGATCAGACCCACCTGGCAGCAGGCAGGCAGAAAACACTGGAGTCAGTGGCCACGTCCAAGCTCCTGCCACATGTGAACTGACTCAAACTCTCATGAGCATTAAGTGGGGGCATGGAGACATGCAGGCTGGAGATGGAGGCTGGACTGAGTCCTAGCGAAAGAACACTTTTTTAATGATTTTTGTAACCTGAATAAATACTGTAACTTCCGTGAATTCCCATGCTCTTTCTCTCCACCCTATCTCAAAGACATCACACAGTTAGCAGCAGATTACTTGCTTTTGCCACATTGTATGTGTCCTGAAAAGGCAGTGGAGACAGAGCAGAGGGATGCTCCCTGCCATGAGGTGTTCCAAAAAGTGCTTCAAGAAAAATAATGGACTCCAGCTGATTATTATAACTGCTCTGTTAAAAGCAGACCTCACGATGGCCTGCATCCCACACTGTGGAGCAGCCTTCCTGCAGAGGCTGTGTCTTGGAGCAGCCAGGCTCATCATGCAGGAGAGGACCCCAGGTGTTCCCAGGAAGCTGCTGGCCTCACCACACTGCCCAGTGGGACACATCCAAGGCTGCATGACAGCTCACCCTGGCCAGGTGCTGGCAGAGGAGCAGTCAGGGTGCAGCAACAGTTGCCAGGTGCAGAGCCCAGCAGTCCTGCAACCTTCAGGAAGAGATGCTGGCTCTTTGTGTTTAATAACGCAGCAGATTTTTCTTCCATGAATTCATGCTGTTTAAATGCTTTACATCTGTCACATCCTGTGGCCAGAAGCTCTGCAGTTTAACTATACGTTGCACCAAGAACCACTTCCTTTTTGTTGTGTTAAACTTCCTTCAGGTAGTTTCAGCTGGAGCCCCTACTCCTGCGTCAGAGGAGACAGCGCACACTCCCTCCCTCCCTTTACGTGCCTGCCAGGACCACGTGGCTCTGTCTCACAGCCTCCCACCCATCCCTGCTCCCAGCCATGGAATTGTTCCTCACCCCGAGGCTGCTGCAGGGCTTTGGGCACTCACACTTCCTTTCCCTGCTCCATCTTTGTGACATAGAGGCAACAGGAAAGCCAGACGTGCACACATCCTCCTAAGCTGTTGGCAGTCATTTTGCTATTTCTCCTCTTTCTTGGAACATTCATTTTGGGGTGAAAATCTCAAATCAGGCATGTTTGGGCCAATGTTGCCTGCAGTGACGCAGGCTCTGGGCACACAGTGGTTTCTCCTGCAGAGGAAGGAGACCCTGCTGGCAGCCCCAGAGAGGGCATTGGCTGCAGCCCAGAGCACAGGCCAAGCACAGGGAGCCCTGTGAGGCCAGGAGCCAGGAAAATCTGCCTCCTGAGAGCCTGATAATGAGCAGAAAGAAAACATAGTTGTCGTTTTGCATCGAGGCTCCTAGGGGGAGCAAGGGCACACTGCGAGTGGCCTGCTTGGTGCTGCTGAACGTGAAGCTGCTGCTGGCTGGTGGGGCTGAGCTTTTTTGAGCCTCCCATCAGTTCTCTCTGTGCAAAGATACCTGGGGGCCAAATCTCTGGTGTGCTCCATGAGGAATCAGCACATTACCTGCTGTGGTGTGTGATGAGAGAAGGACACATCCCCTGCTACAAGCCCCCTTCCAAAACTGGGCATGCTGGTTTCCTATGCTATGGGGGTGGCTTGCACAACCCATTCCAGCCCAGGCAGGAGCCTGGGGATGCTGGAGAATCCTGGATGCCCCCAGGACTTGCCTTGGCCAAAAACAGCACTCAGAACTTGGCAGAGAGCTCAGAGGCCTTGAGGCTGATGGCTCTCCATCATCACAGCCTGGGAAGGAGGCCTGCAGCTGGCACACAGGCTGGTGACTCGAGGGGTGGAGAAGCTGGAACTGGTATCATCTAACAGGATTAATAATGGAGATGTCCCTTCTGACACTGCCATTGCCTTGTGGCTGGATGGGATGAAGTAATTTCTGCTCATGCAGCATTCTTGAGCTGGGTGCTGTCGCGTTGGCAGGAAACTCCATGTTGCTGGAAATGCCCATGTGGAAATGCCAAGCTCCTTGAGAAAGAGGAAGCCCAGAGGAAGGAGAAGCCCAGGAATCAGACTGTTCCCCTGTGGGCTTCCCCAATGGGCTTCCGCAGCCCATTGCACGGTGCCTACCCTGCCCTCCACCACGGGGCCTGGGACATCCTCACCGTGCTGTGAGCCTCAGAACACCAGTTAAGTTTCATGGGAAGAGTCTCTGCCCCCAGTAGTGAAACAAACACGCAGTGCTCCCTTTCAGGAGGGTTGCTGTTGTGCTCACTTGTGGCAGAGACTAAAGCCCCATCAAATCAAAGACACTCCCAGTTGCATCAGTGGAAAAAGGAATGGAGAGCTTGCTCACAAACTGGATTGGCAGCTTCAAAGGCTGATCTTGCCTTCCTCCCACCCTTTGTTCCTCCAATGAGCAACAGTAGCTATCTCCTGCAATGTGTGCACAGAGAGCAGCTATCGCCATGCCTGCAGAGCAGCCACTCCTGCAGGAACCTGCCCAGAGCAGCAGATAGTGATGGGACTCCAGAGGCGGCCAATCCCGAGGAAGGTGCATCCTGAGGGGACGTGCCTCTGCCCAGTTCCTCACGCCCTCACCTTGCACAGCAGAGCCACTTCACCCTGGTGAGGTGTGGACAGCAGGATGCCTGGCTGCTTCTTGAGGGCACCTGGAGGAGGCGGCTCCCTGGTGACCTGGCAGCTGCAGGAACTGCACAGCAGGCAGACACATCCTCCATGGCTGCAGAGCACCAGAACCCAGAAGCAGCTCAATGTGTGCAACCTTGATGGGCAGGGATGGGAGATCTTGCAAACCATGGCCCTTAGAAAATAAGCTATTTGCTACCTGGCTGCCAGTAAACTGTTCTCCTTCACCAGCAGAAACACCAGCATGAAAAGCAGCCACAAGCAGAAAAGGCTCCAAGTCAACAGCCTTGGAGGTTTTAGGGTAGGGAAAGCAATGCAAGGCAGCAAGGACGGGGAAGGGGAGAGGGAAGGGCCACAGAGGCTGGTAGACGTGAAGCCTCAGGCTGTAAATGTGGGACAGGAGATGTGAGATGCTGTAGACCTGGAGAGGGTGAGAGGAGCTGACGCTCCTTACACAAAGTAGATTTGTCTCGATGGTTGGGCTCGATAATCTTAGTTGTCTTTTCCAATCTCAACGGTTCTATGTTCTTCTTAGGAGGGTTGTTCTTTCCATTGGATTCACCGCAGTGGGGAAAGAAAAGTCCACGGGAATGAAGAGTGAAGCCCACAGCCTGGGAGGAAGTGTGAGGGGCAACAGTCTGAGCTGTCACTCCATCTCATGCTTCTTTTGCTGGACACCAGGGTGCGTGCTGTGGGGATGACAGTATGGAGGTGATGGCACAGGTAGAGCAGTGACAGCAATGTTCTGCCATTGCCAAAGAGATCTCCATGCAGAGCAGAGAAGGAATACATGGCACAGCTAAGCCAAAGACAAGCAAACCTTTGGCCCATAAGTAACCCCTTTAGAAATAAAGAGCTGGCTCTTAATTTATTCTGCATGGATCAAATTCTATCTCCTTATTTTTAGCCTCCGCTCTGCCTCGTGGTGGAGGCGGTGCCCCCCAGCACAGCCTGCAGCCTGCAGCTCCTTCCTGCAGCAACTGCTGCCTGTTGGAAGGCCCTCATATGGCGTGGGGGTAATTAGTGTGAGCGGTGTGCTTCCCTTCCGTGATGGACTTAGGCACAGGTTATATGGACTGGAAAGAGAAGAAAGAAATGGAATGACATGTACGTGGTTTTTCATGTGATGCTTATGCTAATGACCAGCCCAGATATGAAGTCCTGTGAAAATATTTGACTTTATGGCACTTGCCTCCTTGCCTTAGCACCTCAGCTTGGATCCCATGCTTCACTGCATGCATGAGTAACCGTGCTTGAGGCAAAGTCCACTTCCCAGATGTGCAGTGTGGGAGGAAGCTCTGTGATTAGGACGCACCTGCCACCGTATTCTTCAGCAGTTGGGTTTTTTTTTTCTGTGTGTTTTCACTTCCAACATGAATGGCTGATAGCAGTGTGGTCATGAAGCCCTTTCAAGACAGGAAAGAAATCCAAAGAACAGTAATAATGGAGAAGATTAAATAAAAGAAACACTGTTTTCCTGTGCAAATGTGCTGCTCTGAGAAGAACCCCTGCCTGTTGCATCTGGGCATACCGAGGGCTGCTGCACTTTGGGCCTGCTTTCTGAGCAAGCCCTGACTAACGAACAGCACATCTGCTGCGTTCCCACTGAGCCCCCTGACGGCTCCAGCTTCCAACTTCCAGCTACCTGAGCCTTAACCTTTTGTGCAATTGGGAAAATCCCTCTGATCTGGCCCATCAGCTGCAAACAGCTCTCCAGGAGTTGTTCAGTTTGGGCTGAGATGTTGGGAGGCTGCCCTCCCCTCTGGGTGCTCCTGCCGCAGCTGTGGGTGCAAGCAGAGCCGGTGGTGCGTGGGGGTGACCCTGGAGAAGCTGTGAGCAAAAACAGGCATGCACCGAGGTTGCAGAAACCAGGGAGCCCAGCAGGAGGAGGCAGTCCTGCCCTGCCACCTCCGCAGCGCTGCGCCCTTCTGCGTGCCTCCCCATGCCACGCTGCTGGATCACATGCCTGCAGGATCTAAGGCCACAAGGCTACAGCAGTCAGTGCCAACGGGGTGGAGAAGAGAGCAGGGCCCTTTAGATTGGCTTATGGAAACCTGGAAACACAAACAATTGTTCTAGACCAGCATGCACCTATTTGCTTTTCCTTGTAAACAGAGCCTGGCAGTGGCAGCCAGCCCGTTCCCATGCCTTCCTGACTCCTGGTGAGCCCTGGAGTGGTGACAGCATGGAGCTGTGCAGCCCCAGCTTGGGGTGGGATAGGAAGAGAACAGGGCTAGCGACACAGCAGGAAGGAAACTGCTCACACTGGGGAAAATCACTTGGCAGCACAGTGGTCTTGCAAGGAAATCACCCTAGCTGTGCTATCAAGCATCCGAAAATACTGGTTGGAATTGAAAACATGCCTGGGGGAACACCCACAGCATGACCCATCTGGGGAGGAGTAGACAGCCGGGAATGCTGCCCCACTGCCCTGGCTGCTGGGGCAAGGGACGTGCTGGGAGGAGAGCGCTGCCAGCCACGGTGTGACGCAGCACCGGGTGCTGATGGGAGCCAAAGTCAGTGACATACCTCCATGGCTTCGTTGGATGTGGTGGTAAGTGTGCCTGCCCAAGGATGGAGCCGGGAAGCTCCTGACACTGCTGAGATGCTGTCCCCAGGGGCACCTGGCCAGGCGTTCTGCTGCTCCAGAATGGACCTGGCTGAGGCTTGAGTCGCTGCTGCGGGGGAGAAAGAAAATCTGCATCCCTGCAGCCAGAGCCAGGTAAGGCCTTTGCTGCCAGCCCGTGTGGGTTGCTTGCACTCACAGCCCCATCCCCACGTGGCCATGTGTCTGCCCACTGTGCCCCTCTGTAAGCCCCTACGTGTGTCCTTTCATTGCGCCACTTCTGGATGCTCTGTGTCAGCCTGGAAAAATCCAGGTGCGGCTGTCACCTCCCTGTGGTTGGATGGGACGCGCTCGGGGGCGGCGGGAGTTGGCTGTGCATCAGCTGCTGCCGTCTCAATAGCTTGTTTACAAGGATGCAAATACTTCACAAGCGAAAAAACCTGCAGCCCAAAACGTCCGTGAGTCCCGGTGGCACCGCTTCGTCGGCTGTATTTGGACTTTTCATTTCTGCTTTCTCCGAACCCCTTTCTGCGGCTGAGCAGCAGGGCAGCGCCAGCAGAGCGGGTGCCCAGGCACCGCACCGGGCCGCGCCGGGCAACTCCAGCCTCGCACAGCCGGGAGCGAAGCTATAAACAAACAGCCGCGGAGCGCCGGGTCGTACAGCAGCGGGGAGCTCCGCACCGCCTCGAGCCAGCCGCAGCCGGGAACCCGCAGCCGGAGCTCCGCCGCCGCTGCGGGGCTGACCCGGCTTGGCGTTCGGGCACCGGCTGCAGGCGCGGTCTCCCCACCCCCGCCGCCGCTCCTCTCTTATCAGACCCGGGGGGGGCATCTGCGGGCGGTGCGGAGCCGCCGCCGCCGCGCTCCTCCTCGCCGCTCCCCCGGGCGTTGCGGGCGGGCCCCGGCCGGACCCTGTCCCCTCTCGCCGGGGGCCGCCCAGTCCCTCCCGCAGCGCGCTGTCATTGACCTCCCCCCGCTGCGGCTGCGCGGCCGCGGCTCCCGGCGCCGGCCCTGCAGGTAAGAGAGGGGTCGGGCCCGGGCAGGGGGGTCTCGGGCACCGGGGCACTGCGGGGTGGGAGCTGGGGCCCGGCAGCCCCTGCCCTCCCCCGGGTGCAGCTCTCCTGCGGGGATGCTCGGAGGCTGCAGCGTAGCGCCGATCTGCAGGCAGGCCGAGGGGAGAGCCGGGGAATCAAACCTGCTGTCAGAACGGCTCCTTTTCAGTTTTGTTATTTCTCCGCCGTTTCAGATGGGGGCGCAAAGAGGTTTCCTAGCCTGGGAGCCGCTCCTGGAGCATGGGAGCGCGGGGGTCCCCATATCGGCACTGGGACCGGTGGCACTCAGTGCTTGGTTCCTCGAGCTGCAGCCAGTGAGGAGTGGGGCAGAGCTGCGCAGCGCGGTGGGTCCAGAGAGCACGGCAGCACCCTGAGCCCTGCCTTCCCCTCGGTCCCTGCATTTGTGTGCCCCTCTGCCGTGCAGAGCTTGAAGCACTTCCAGCCACGGCCCCAATCATCTGCTTGTCTCTGGGATACATCCCACTGTCTGGGGACCTCCGAGGCACCCAGTAGAGCGCAGAACAGTGTCCTGTGGCAGCCACAGATACGTAGGGGGTTGGGATGACAGCTAGCAGGGTAGAGTTCTCCTATAAAGCAAGCAGAGGCGCTGTGCCTGCTGTCTTAGCGCATGTATTTGTGTTCTTGTCAAGCCTAGCTCTCCTCCAGAGCAGCTGCAGGCATTTGCCAGGCAGGGGCACTCACTGCTGCAGCACCCAGCATTTGCTGGAGCAGCCCCCAGCTGAGGCTCTGGCTCAGCTCTCTGTTCCCACCACATGCACCAGGGCTGTGCAGCTGTGCAGGAGGCCAGGCTGCCCTAGGCTGGCTGTATCTCAAGGCCTCCTGCCTCACGCTGCCCCAGCGTCTGTCTGTGCCACCTGGAGAGCTGCGCCTTTCTCCTCAGCACCAGCATAACACGGGATGTTCCCTGAGAAGGAAGTGCCGTGAATCAGCTCCCAGATTTTGTGCTCTCTACAAGAAGAGGGAGAGCCGGAGCAGCGCTTCTGCAAAAAGCACTCTGAGCACCAGGGGCTCCCAGCGCCTCTGGCACCAGGCGCTCACACCTTTGCCCGCTTCTCCCCCCGATTTGTAAATCAGCTCTCCCTCCCATAGAAATGCCTGTTGTTCAGGCGTCACAGAAATACTCTTTGTACTTTGAAAAAGACACTTGAATGCAAGGCAGCACGCCAGGCACTGCTGAGCAGTGACAGCCAGCCCGAGCAGTGCTGGAGCAGGCGCGGAGGTGGTGGAGCCCTGTGCTCCTCTTGGGGAGGGGCGCACAGCTGGTGCCGGGGTGCTGCTCTGGCTGCTGGGATTTGGGCACGACTGCTCAGCATGTCCCCATCTGTCCCACGTGGGTGCCTGCCCTTGACAGCCAGTCTACTTTTCGCTCTCAGCATTTTATGGTTTTATGTTTTTGGAGTATTGCCCTATCCATCCAGACCTTATCAGTGGTAGGAAAGCCTTGCTTGTAGATGTGAATGGCTTGTTGTCCCCTGGAGCAAGTGTGCATCCCACAGATGTGCCTATGGAAGTGCTCTCTGTCCCCTGGCATAGGTGGACCAAGTGTGAGCACCGAGCCAGACACCGGAGCACCAGTCCCTGTGGCTGCAGCTCAGCCCCTGACCCAAACTCACTCTTGCAGAGCATCTTGTCATGGCAAGCACCCACACAGAAGAGCCACTTGCTGAGGACACAGCCGACCATGATGCACACATCTATGAGGAGGTGATGCTCTGTGAGAGGATGGAGCACAGCCAGCGGCTGGCTGTGGAGGAGCTCATCACCACTGAAGCCAGCTATGTGCACAACCTCCAGCTGTGCCTGTCCGACATCCGGGCGCACCTCCAGAAGAAGCAGGTGAGGGCGCTGTGGGGTGAATGTGCTGGGAGCAGGGGGGCTCCCAGATCCCAGCAGGGCTGATGCTGAGGACAGCTGGGAGGCCAGTACCTGCACCCTGATCCTTTCAGCCCCCCAACTGCCCCCATCAGGCAGGGTCGTGGGTTGAACAGACATTATGTCTTAGCCAGTACAGCCATCGAAAGGCTTTAACTCTGCATCTGTAATGTTAGAAAGGCCTTGTCCTACTTGGGAACAAAGCCAGGTCTTATCTCCAAATGCCTCTTGAAATGGAGCGTTTCCAGCTCCTCGGATGTCACATGAGGCTGCTGGAAGGATACTGGTGTTGAGAGAGTGCAGATGATTCCACAATGCTAGATCCACCTCCATCTCATCTATTTGGCTTGTTCTGGGGCAATTGTGTTCCTTCCAGCTGCCTGGTCTTGACCTGGAAGGACTCTTCTCTAACATTGATGACATCCTCCATGTCTCCAGACGGTTCCTGAGGGGACTTCAGGACACTGCTACCCAGGAGCATGAGCAGCTGCTCAGCATCAGTAAGTGGAAAGCAAACTCATATGGTATGTGGGGAAGAGACCCCTTCCCATAGAAGAGAACTGTTCCATCCAGCCTGACCCTCCTCCTCCAGGCACTCTGTTCCAGGAGTTCAAGGAGGAGATGGAGATGGTCTACAAGATCTACTGTGCTAGCTATGAGCATGCCCTCCTGCTGGTGGAGAGCTACCGCAAGGACCCCAAGCTGCAGGAGGAGATCATGGAGACCCTGACCACGACAGTGTAGGTACCCATGCCACCTCCTCCCTAGTGGCCTTGCCCTTCTCCTCTCTAAACAAGCTCCCTTCGTGGATAGGTACCTGCTCTGGGGTACCTAGCTGAGTGCCACATCTTCACAGCCTCTCCTGCATCCTCTGGGACCTGTCAAAGCACTACAGTTTGGGAATCTATTATGGTGGACTCTGAACCTGTGGTGGGGTGGCACCCATGGCTCCTGCCTGCTCCTCTCCCCCTATCGCTGCCATCCAAAGGAGCTGTGCCACAGAGAATATGCATTTTCCAGTATCAGCAGAGAGATAGACTAGCCCCAGTGGACATGGAGGACCCTTCCTGCCCCATCAGTGTGGTCACAAACACTACAAGCCACTTGCATTTCCTCCTGCTTGCAGTATAGATGATGTGCTGGAGAGAGGGGGTCTGTGCACACAGCCTGGGGTGTCTGTCCTGCACCTCTCAGCCAGTCAAGCACAGTTCTGTTCAGGAGCACCAGATGCCTGCTGAGGCCTGGAACTCCCTTTGGGGTTGGCGGGGACAGCACGCTGGTGAGCACTGCCTGAGGATGCACAGCTGGGGTACATGGACAGAAATCCACAGCTCACCTCTGGATCCCAGGCAGCAAAGCTTTCTTGGTGCTGGAGAAGGGCCAGGTTATCCCCAGAATGCTTGCAGAGAAGCCCAGAGAAGCATCAGGGCTGTCCTCCATGCCATCCTCACGCAGTTCCCCCTCCTTCAGGCCTCACACAAGCGCCTCGGACCTCAGCTTCTTCCTGGTGATGCCGGTGCAGAGAGTCACCAAATACCCACTGCTGCTGGGCAAGATCCTGGAGAACACCCCTGCCAGCACCAGCTCTCACGCAGCCCTCGCTGCAGCCGTGCGTGCCATGACCCAGGTCAATGCCAACATCAACGAGTACAAGCGGCGCCGGGAAGTGGGTGAGCAGGGGCACATTTCAGGCAGAGGGCATGGCACAGGCAGCGGGTGGCTGGGGAGGCTCAGTTCAACCCTGGTTGCGTCCCATTGGTGCTGCACTGATTCCTATTCAAGTCAGTTCAAAGCTCTCCCTTTCTCCTGTCCTTCAGCCATCCTGCCAGGTGGGGCTGCAGGCTGGGCTGCGTCCCAGCAGCTCCTGGCACTGTGGAACCTGGCTCAGGGTGGGTGCTGCGCTCTGGGTAAGCTGCAGGAGCAGGGTGGCATAGGAGCGAGCACAGAACTGGTCCATCTGCATTCCCTGGGCTGGGGAGTTGAAGGAACAATCCTGCCCTTGGGATAGGAGAAATCAAGCTCCCCACAAATGCAAGCTCACTCTGCTTTTTGGTTTTCATGGTAGTTTCCCTGGGGCTGCCCTTCTTTGATGTGGGTTGTGCTTATTCTGTTGATCAGTCCCAGCCTTGCTGCTGTTCTCACCTTGCTTTTTCCGTTTCACCCATTCAGGCTGCTGCTATAAAGCTTCTGCAGCCACATTGTTCTCTTGGTCACACCAGCATCCCAACAGCTGCCCCAGCACCGTGCAGGGAGGCTGCTGGGCTGCAGGGCTGTGATAAGAGCATGCTACCTGCAGAGAACAGCCAGGACACAGTGCTGCAGGAGCCAGATCTGCACTGGTTTGCTGGTGGCTGCAGGCAGGATTTCTGGTCCCAGAGCACTGTTGTCCTATGAATGAAGGTCAAAGCACCCTCGGGGTCTCGCTGTACAGATGAGCAGCTGTGTGAGCAGCCCCTCACCTCGGGGCCGCCGGACCGCTCACCAACAGCTCTCCTTCCCCTCTCGTGTCTCCTCGAGGCAGCCACCAAGTACAACAAGGCTGAGCAGCTGACGCTGCGGGACCGCTTGGCTCGGCTCAACACCCATTCCATCGCCAAGAAGACCACGCGGCTGAGCCGGCTCCTCATGCACGAGGCCGGCATCGTGGCCAAGGTGCGCGCCTACCTCCCTCCTCTGCCGCTTCTGCGGCTTTCCTCCTGCACCGAGGCAGGGAGAGCCGAGCCCGGTGCTGACACCCAGCGGCCTGTGCTGTCATGTAAGCCCCCGTCCACCTGCCGGGTGACCCAGTGTGGCTGTTGGTCTCCAATTCTAGCCGCTGCGCAGGCACAGACCTCCCTCCTTGCCTCATAAGTATCAAAGGGGAACATTTTGACCTCCAAAAGCCCTTCAGACCTGTAGAGCATCCCAGCGAAAGGATGCACACCCAGTGACACAGAGCACTGCTTGCAGTTAGGACATTTTCCCCAGCACCACGTCCCATGTAGTGCCCAAACACCCCGTATCGTGGCCCTTGTCAAACTCCTGGAGCCCCTCAGGGTCTCTCCAGCTCCAGCTTCAGGCTGCACCTTGTGTTGGCATCCCCTCTGCCCCCACCCCTCCCGTTCTGCCTGCACAGAGACAAGCCGCCCCTTGCCTTGCAGACAGAGGACAAGGAGTATGATGACCTGGAAGAGAAATTCCAGAGCGTGGCATCCAGTGTGGTTGCACTGAAGGAGAACGTGGCATCCTACCTGAAGCACTTAGAGGTAAAGCCCTGACTGTGTGCAGGCAACTTTCCCCATCCAGGCCTCAGGACCCTGTCTGGGAGCTGCAGAACACCCCCAAGCCCTCTGCAGACAACAGCTGGAGGTGCTCAGGGATTTGTGTTTCTTGGCTGAAACGTGTTGCTGTGCTGGGGAACTCACAGCCTCAGAAGATTGCTTCCATCCACAGGAGGCTGAAATGAAGCTAAGGCTTCATTGGCAGAGCTGGGTGTCAGTTGAGAAAAGTCAATCCATACACTGATCATTATTTCAAAGTATCAAGTAGCTGGAAGTGCTCATTGTTGTTCAGCCTGGAAATTCTTGCTTTACCAGGTATAAGGCACAAGTGTCCCCAGATGAGGCATGGCAGCAGACTTCCCTTCTGAGTGACCTGGGTCAGTAATTGCTGTAATTTTCTTACAGAGATCCTTCAGGCTGTCTGAAGGAAATGAAAGCATGAGTGATGGCAAAAAGACTGTGAGGAAGGTCTCAGGAAATGGCAGAGGGGTCAGAGAGCACCTATGTCAGGATGGAAAGACCTTGTCCTGAAAATACTGAGAACAGTTCCCCACACTGGGATGACATGAAGGAAAAGGGGACAGGATGACTCCTTGTAGCCCAAACAGTGCATAAAAAGAGAAGAACACACGAGGATGGCAGTCTGTGTGCTAGTGAGATGTGGCAGGGAATGGCTGTTCTTTCTCCCCCTTATATTTGTGTGCACAACATGTATGGAGAGAAGCTCCCATGCTGCTGGAATAGTTACAGGATGCTGCACGGTGCTGGGCAGCTCCCAGAGGCCTGCCCTGATTGCTTTCTCCCTTCCAGGCATTCCTGCTGCCCACCCCACACAAGTGTGAGCTGCAGATGGAGGAGGGCCCTGCCCAGCAGTACCGCCGCCTCGCAGAGCACCTCCACTGCGCTGTGTTCCCAGAGTTTGTGAGTGCTCCTTCTTTGCAGAGCTCCTTTGGGATCAGAGCCAAGCATCTCTCACACCTCCTGCCAGGGCTGCCAGGGCAGGGGAAACAGAGAGTGGGGTTCAGAATGGCCCGGTGCAGGGAGCATTCTTATCAATATTCAGCTTTGGGAGCCCATCAGCATTCCATAGATGGTGTCTGCCCTCAGCCCCACTCATTGTAAGCATGGCCAGGATGGGCTTCCAAGCAGTGCAGGCTGTGGCAGGGCAGACAGATCTCCATACTGGATACAGTTCCCCTGTAGGGAGAACCAGCCCTTCCCTTGCCCATGCTGCACAGGGCGAGACACGGGGTAAGCACACACAAGTCCTCCAGCAGGCTCCCAAGCCTTTTCTAATGCATAAGACAGTGTTGCATGCAGACAGCGGGGCCTGTCCAGTGGAGTTCCCATGGAGGTTTGGGTTTTGTCATCCCACAGAGGCGCCGGCTGGACAGGCTTGTCTGGCAGCCCCTCTGCAGCCTGGCAGAGATGCTGGTGGGGCCGCAGCAGCTGGTCAAGAAGCGCCTGGACAAGCTGCTGGACTACGAGGAGATTCAGGAGAGGAGGAGCGAAACGGGCAGTGTGACATATGATGAGGAAGCAGCCATGAACACCTATCTGGCCATCAATGCCCTGCTTGTGGCTGAGCTCCCGCGCTTCAACCAGGTGGCCATGCAGCTCCTGGAACAGCTCCTGGGCTCCTTCTGCGTCCTGCAGCAGGACTTGGCTGCAGAGGTTCTGCATGAGGCTAAAAAGGAACTAGAGCAGGTGAGAGGAGGAGAGCGGGTGTCCTTGTGCTCATCCAGGCTTGCCTGTTTTAGCTGGGTTCATCCGTCTCCCCCTCTAGCAGGCCCGTGGGGCTGCGGGCGCGGGCCAGGACCTATGGCAGCTCTGGTGAGCTGGTTGCATCCCACACTGACCTCAGGGTCCTTCACAGATGCCCCATGGCCACATGCTGCTGCCCGCTTTCTGGAGGCTGGTGGAGGACACCCTGCAGCAGTCAGGAGTTCAGCTCTCTACCTTCATCCAGGCATTTGAGACTGTCACACCAAGCCCTGTGCCACAGGTAGGTGCTGGAAATCATAAACTCGTTAAGGTTGGAAAAGACCACTAAGATCATCAGGTCCAACCACAAACCCATCTCCACCGTGCTCACTTAGTGCCACATCTCCACAGTTCTTAGACACCTCCAGAGATGGTGATTGCACCACCTCCCTGGGCAGCCTGTGCCAAAGGAAGGGCTGACAATGAGGAGGCGCTGTGTCTGAGACCTCGTGGTGCAGGATGTTGGGGGCAGGTTGGCTCACACAGTGGCACAGGGGATCCCCACAGCCACAGCGCTACTCCAGAAGAGGCTGTCTGGGAATAACCAGAGCTGGAACAGCCTCAGCTTTTCTGGTTCTGAGCTCTGGTCTTCTCCAAACTGTGAGGAAGAGCAGATAGTGTGGAGAGGTTTCTCTAAGCACCCATTGGAACGTGACCACATGATGATAGAACATGCTCACAAAGTGTCTCAGTCTCCTGTGTCTCACTGAGTGCTCCTGTGTTTCTTGTTCCCCTCCAGCCCCTGAACCCTGCTGAGGAGCGGAAGGTCCTTTCCCTTGTGAGCAAACACGGCCCAGACAAGCTTTACCAAGTGACAAGCAACATCAGTGGCAGCAAAGACATGGACCTGACCTTGCAAAGGGGGCAGATTGTGGCTCTGATACAAAGTGTGGATACTAAAGGCAACAAGGGCAGATGGCTTGTGGATGCTGGAGGTACTGTTAACATTGCAGGGAGGCACCAGGGTCAGAAAACAAACCCAAACCACTTCCTCAGCTTGGATGAAACAGTGAGCCATTGTCTCCTGGACCCTCCTTTCCAGGACTGGCTTAGCCCAAACCCATCTGTGCTCTGCCAGCTACACCTGTAGCCATTGGCTGTAGATCTTGGGTTTCCTCATTTGTTCCCCAAAAGAGCACTTGTGAAGTGTCAAGACTGGGAAAGGAGAGTCCAGCCCACACAGAAGTGTCTTGAAACCCATTATTTGGGCTTTTGCTCTGGATGTACCCTAGTGATGGACACGTTTGAGTGGGGCTCCTGTGCTGTGCCAGCCACAGCCAAGTTCCCCTCCCTTCTCCTCCAACCCATCCTATGTGTGCCAGGTGGTGGAACCCCATGACCTGTGTGTGCATGTTCTCCAGGTCCCCGAGGGTTTGTGCCTGCTGCCAAACTCCAGCCCTATTGCCTGGGACCAAGCCAGCAGCCCAGGATGCAGATGTCAGCCCTGGAGAGTGGTACAGAGAGAAGGCGACATTCTTATGTGTCACCTGAAGCTCCTAAACCCCAGGTGGCCACATTCACCCCGGCTTTCCAGGTGAGAGGAGAGGACAACCCAGGCCTGTTCCCAGCGACCCTGATAGCTCTCTACTCGTGGGCAAAGACACAGACCTGTTTTTCCAGCACACATACAACCATTCGTGTGCAGCTGTGTGCCTTGCAGGAGGGTCGCAGCCGCCTGGGTAAGGCTGAGGTTTGCCTTTCTGGGACCTGGGGTGGACAGAGCAAGGGAACTGTGCATTGGAGGTCTCCACTGTCCCTACATCGATGTCCTTGGTGTCCCCTCTAGGTCCTACCCTGCCATGCATGTCCCTTTGCTTCCTAGCTCTGACCCTTGCTAAGTGCTTCCTCCTCTCCTCCTGCTCTCACAGGTGGTCGCTGGCTTCTCCTTCACAGCACGCAGCCCGCAGGAGCTCAGCCTGCAGGCAGGGCAGCCCGTGGTGGTGCTGGAGCCACACGACAAGAAGGGCAGCACCGAGTGGAGCCTGGTGGAGGTGAACGGGCAGCGGGGCTACGTGCCCTCCAGCTACCTGCGGACAGTCCCTGTGCAGGAGCCCGTGGGCTGGAATCTGCCCGTGTGAGCAGCACCAGCGCAGCACCTGATGGCTTCGTGCCGCTCACGGAGGAGAGCTGTCTGATTGGCACCCGATGAGCTCGTTGCTGAGGGAGTGGCTGCACAGCCCTTGCCTGGGGAAGCAGCAGAATGTGGCCCAGGGGCGGTTGCAAGTGGGGAGATGTGCTTTGTGCCGCTGTGCACAAGGGCAGGAAAGTGCGAGGGTGCCACGTCCATGTGTGTTTGCTTCTGGCTGGGCAGCACGGAGAGAAGACTTGGGATGGAGTGACATGTGGCTGCAGCTCGGCAGGGATTCATTTTGGTGAGAAAAGTGCCTGTAGTGGTGATGAGAGAACCATCCCTGAGTAAATCACGTCTGAGCTGCAAAGACCGCAGTGCTGCAAACGGGGCTCCAGCCTGGCACGTGTCTCTTGGAGACGCGCTCTCCACAAAACGGGCGGGATGACTCTCCCTTGTGCCCACCCACACGGCCCATCGCCATCTGGGCATTGGTTGCCCCCGACGCCGGCGCTCTGTCACCTCTCGGCCACCAAGCCCTACTCCTGCTCCCTGCACTGCGGTGCGGTGCTGCCGAGGGCCGCTGACGCTCGCGGCGCGAGAAGCGCTCTGTGCGCGACCGCAGCTCTTGGCTGTGACGGTACGAGACTCCGGTCTCCCGTGCCCACGGTGTGGCTGCGCGGCCGCGAGGTGGCGGCGCCGTCCCGGCACAGCTCAGCTCAGCTCAGCACCGCAGCGCCGCGCCTCCCGCCCGCGGCTCCTCCGGGATCTTCCGTTGCCAATCGCATCGCGTGGATCCTCGGTGCCCGCGGACGTTCCCTGCAGATGCTCTTCCCGGGACGTGCGCTGTTACGCGGTGTGAGGACGCAGGGCACCGACATCTCTCACTTCTCCCATTCTATCACCCCAACTGCGCTGCTGCACAGAGGCTTCGGCTGCTCCCTGGGGTCAGCGCAGGGCACTGGTCCCTTCCAGCCCAACCACGAGGAAGAATAAAGGGCACAAGCGTGCCTTTAAATAGCGCGGCGAGGACACGCTCTCCCGAGAGGAACGCTCTGGCCGGGCTGGTGGAACATGCCTGTGCCCGGGGGGCGGCTCCTGGCCAGGTGCCCACCTCAAGGTCAGGCATCGCCCAGAGCAGCAGCACGGCAGCAGGGCCGTGTGTGGGGCAGCCGCTCACCAGCCTGGGTTTCAGCGTGCGCAGGGCTCTGGTGGCGGTGGAGCTGGGTGGCACTGCTGCCTACAGCCTCCGCTGGCCAGCAAGGGACTCGGCGCTGGCACTGTGCCTGAGCTGATTCATATCCTGGACATGCTGGCATTTGGATGGTGTCCACCCAGAGGGTGCGACAACGAGGATCAGATCTGACCTGCTGGCCCTGGGCCGGCTTGTTTGTGTGCGAGGCGCACAGTGACCGAGGCACGGCTGGCATTGCTGAGGGAAGAACGGCATCCATGCAAACTCCAAGGCCTGGTTCCCAAACCTGGGTCCATCCCAGGGACGCAATGTGTGCAGGGCTGTGGTGTGTAGGGAATGCAGGGCTGGATGCAGAGCAGCACGTGCAGCAGGATCTCAGGACCCAAGGTACCTGCAGTGCTGTGCTGCTGGGGGGCTGAGCCCCGCAGATGGTGGCCACAGGGCTGGGAGATAGGAGCACAGGCATGAGCGGCACTGCTTGCTCCTGTCTTGCACAGCCAGCACCTGAATTGCTTAATAAAGTGTGAAATTGCTTTCATGCTCTGCTACCTTTGCAGACACGGACCATCATTACTGCCTCCCCCCACCCCCCAGCCAGCCGCTGGCTGCTGCCAAAGTCCCTGCTGTCACAGAGCTGCCAGATGAGCTGCTGGCTCACACGGCACCCAGCTCAGCTCCACAGCACAGCCACAATGCACACCCTTCCCTTCTTCCCAGCCCCATAGCAGAGCTCCACTGCTGTGGATGCAGAAACCCAGCCATGAGGCTGGGTTGGGGCTGCACACCCCATTTTTCCCTGTTCCCCTCTTCAGATGGCCCTGGGGATGCTGAGAGATGCTGCACACTGCAACATCAGCCCATGCTCTGCAGGGAACACAGGACTGCCTCACCGCCAAGGTGGACCGATGGCTTTTGAGCCGCCTGAACGTGCCCAGAAACCATTTGCAGTCTTAACAGAGATAATCAATCACTGTGCTCCTGCTCTGGGCCTAGCTGCTGAGGATGGCTCTCCTGAGCTGAGGGCTGGCAAGGCTGGTGAGGACTGCACTGCCAGCAGGGGAAACATCCCCTCGAAAGGACACAGATCTCTGCTCTTTCCTTCCTGCAGGAGGGCGGTCTGTGCCCCTCTGTGACAGGAAATGCCGAGGGAGCCAGGCGTGGGATGGGTGCAGGGATCTGCAGGAAATGCCAGGCAACAGAGATACTTTGCCCCAGGGAAAAGGTGTCATGTTCTTCCAGCCACTGATAAAGTTAAACCCTTGATCTTGTTAAAGATTTAGTCCAGAAGGCAGTTTAGATGGGACATGCATGCTGCCGGTGCTGCCCAGGCACAGGGACAACTCTGCTGCCCTCCTTCCTGCGGGAAGGCTGCAAGGCTGCAGGATCAGCCCTATCCCAGGCACAACAGCATCAGAGCAGAGAGCATCACAGTCCTTAGCTCTGCTGTGCTGCGGAGGAGGCATGGGGAGAGCAGGGGAAGGCTGGGTACAGCCTGGCATTGTGGAGCCCTGCGCCTCGTGCCCGGCTCTGGGTGATGGAGTGGTGCTCTGTAGCTCACCCTGTGCTGTAACCCTATAGCCCACGCTGCCCCTGCCACCTCCTTGTGCTGCAGCACAGCCAAATGCCGTGGGTGGGGGGAGGCTCTGTGCCACCGTGCTGTCAGCCTGCCCCTGACGTGAAATGAGTCAGCTGGAGCAGCCCATACTGCCGCTACCCCTCACGGACAGCCGGGTGCCCCCCCCACCGCTCCCCATATCCCTGCTGTGTCCCTGCAGCACACAGCCCAGGATGGCGCTCCTGGAGCAATGCACCTTTCTCTCCCTGCCTGTACCTCCTCCCCTGGCAGCTGCCCAAGGCAGAGCCCTGCAGGCTGTCCCTTCCCCAAGGTGACCCTGCTGGCGGGTGTGCTGCGCTCCTCGGGGCTTTCCTGAGGGCACCTGAGGTGAAGGCAGCGTGCGTGGCAGGGGGTATGTGTGTGCAGGGCACAGGCTGCTGGGTTTGGTGACAGCTGCCCACAGTGGCAAATGGCCTAAACCCATATCTCAAGGGCTCCTGCTGCACTTGTGGGTGGCCACTCACGGTTGTCACAGTGGTAGCAAGGACTGTAAAGGCACCCCAAACCCCCAGGTTCTGTACCTTCAAGCAGCTCCCAACCATAGGTGCACGCTGCTGACAAAAACTCCCTTTGTGTGCTCAGCATCCCGGTGGGAATTCACCTAAACACACCCCGAGGAGGAAGGGATGGGTGAAGGGTGGGGAGAGGAAAGCTGCCTGCTGTTTGTTTTTGCTAATGAAGCCCCATAATCAAATAATTTCAATTTTAATTGTAAAGCCAGCAGGCAGATTTCTGTCTCCAGATGGGATGCGATATGAATAGCTCAGGGCTAGCCACGTTCTGCCCTCACCTCAGTGCCTGCCCAGAGGGATCCCCAGATAAGCCTGGGGAGTGCTCAGGGTCTCTTCTGCTCCCCCATCCCAACAGAGGGACCTGCAGGTGCTGTGCTGCACTGAATGGGAGCAGTGGAACAGGAGTTGTTCCCCTGGTTTATATCCCAGGGTACATGAGATCTATTTGCAGCTTGCACTGACTGCTTTGTTTTTGGGTGTTTGGACATGCGAATGAGAGAAGGAAAGAAAAATAAATGGAATAAATGGGGTCCAATTTGTTTTTCGGATAGCTGCAGTACTAGCCTCCAGCCTCAGTGGGATATGTTGAACCTGGAAACAAGCAGCTGGGAGAGGAGAAATTGTCTATACTCAGTAAGACACGTGCCATGCCCAGCTTTGTGTTTAAGCTGCTGGGAGCTGGGTGCCAGCCACCAAACCCAAGGTGATGCTGTATAGGTAATTGCTGGATCCCTGCATCCTGTAAGGGGTGCAGCTGCTTGTATTTCTGACAGCACTCCAGGCACCCTGCAGGAGGGCTCCAGGCTGCGGGATGAATGGTGTGGAGCAGCACCAGCACCCCTTGGCCAGGCCTGCGCTCTTCTCTCTGCTCTCTGCTCCTGCCCGTATGGCTGCACCACCAGAGCCAAGCACACCAAATCCAAAGTCATCCCCAGGGCCGCTGCTGCCGGTGGGCTCACCCATAGACCTGCTTGTCTGCTGCCCAGGACACAGCCCACGCTTGTGTCTGTGAGCAGTGGGAACGCGGGCACAGAACAGCTGCTGGGAATTTAAATGACCGCTCATGAATGCCGGTTTTGTTTTGTCCCAGACGCGGCTGCGTTCTGCCTGGGAGAAGCAGCATTCAAATGTGGCTGATCACAGGGCTCTCCCCTGCAAATGAAGCTGGTCTGGGAAATCCGGGGAGAAAAGGAGCTTGAAAAGAGCCTTGGAGTGACTCCTGTCCCTGCATGGCCCTGCCAAGGGAGCAGTGGGCACCCAGGGCAGGGAATGCAGCGGTGGTGTGGGGACATGGGGACGTGGGACCTGTGATACGTGACATAGGCACATGTGGAGATGTGGACATGGGAGCCAGCTGCGCTCCCCTACAGCCCTGATGTGCAGCCAACACAGGGCTGGGCTTGGGGAGACAATGCCATTCACAGGACAGGGTCAGCAAGACTAGAGGAGAGAGCAGGTCTCCAGGGACAACCTGGAGGTGAAGATTTTGGCCTGGTCAGGGTGGGAAATGCTGTCCTGTGACCAGGCTTATGCCACCAGTTGCCACCACTGACTCAATGCATGCTGCCAAATGCATGCACTGGAGATCTGGTTGTGAATGGATAAACAACATTTCTTATTACGACTGCTAATGGGATACCAGCCCATGACAATGTAGATATTTTAATAATACAGAATTCTTTTAATGAAGAAGCTTAACAAACTAAATTACTTCCCAACATTTGTATATGTCATATTTGCTCATTTATGCATGCAGTAAATGAAATGAACATTACCAAATAGTTAGAAAATAGCAAGCATACACAAGAAGTGCACTTGTATGAGAACAGAATCGGGCACTGCTTTGCTCAGCACACGCTGCCTCACACTGCAGCCGGGCATTCCCTCCCCAGTGCTACACTGCACAAAGCAGTGATGCAATGGCAGAGCTGCCCCCACTCATGGCCAAGGATTCTGCAGCTGCTGCAGTTGTGACAGCCCCGGTTGCTAAACCCCTGTAGCAAATGGTGCTTGCAGATGGAGGGCTGCAGCCCTCACTTGGATTCCGGCCAGGAACCTCTTAGTTCATGGCAATGGTGCTCTGCACCATGGTGCACCTCCACACCTCTGCTTGGTCTGCGTGCGCACCTGTAAGGATGTGAGATGTGTGGGCAATGCACCCCGCTGCCTCCTCCTCCCCTTGTGTCACTCGGTGTGTTCAGATGTAATTCCCCTTCTGGTTCTCTGCTCATGGGAATATTATGCCCAGCCCTTTGTCGGACAGGTGAGCTGCGTGGCTGTGTTCCTTCCCCTCCTAAGGAGCCAAGAATGCACGGAGAGATGGAAATAGCCCTGGCTGACACAGATACCTGTGCAAAGCAGTTGGGGCCTGCACTTGCTTTTGTAATTGCATGCTGCATGGCGATGAGTCAGCCAGCCCTGCGCAGCAAGCAGCATGCTGCAGGATGGCTGCAGCCCTCACCACGCCAAATCGGTATCCATTGGTCTGGGAAAGAGCTGTGCCCCCCCAGAAAGGGTGCTCAAAACACAGCCAGCACATGAAGCTAACAGGAAGAAGGATGGCAGCAAGAACATCTTGCAGCTTTTTCAGCTCTCTAGACACTTCCAAGCGGCAGGAAGGAGCATAAGCTGTGATCGTGCTGCATTCTCTCTGTTGCTATGTGCAGAACTGCTGCCTGCAGCGTTCAGGCCTGGCTGCAGGGCTCAGCCCCCAGCTGGCATTGCCCACGCCCTGGGACCAACCCAGAGGGATGCAGAACCCCAGGGTGCCATTATTGCAGCCACCGGCACAGGCAGCACTGCAGACAGGGACGAGGGGGGGACAGCGGGTGACATCAATGGGATATGACACATGCTATAAACGCAGTGCGAGAGCTGGAGTGAGAGCATAAGCAGGAGGAACACGGAGCATACGGCACAGCTCCCGTTGGGCCCTGCAGGCACACGGCCTCCCAGTGCCAGCGCTGCACGAGCTGCTCGTAGGAGGCGCACCGCGGTGCCCAGCCCAGGCAGCATCGGGGCACAAAGCTGTGTGCAAGGAGCAGCCTCTCTGCGATAGAGGGCTTCTGGGACCCCATGGAGACACTGTCCCCAAACAGGACAGGCTGCCAACCCTGCACCGTGCCCGTGCTCAGCTCTGGTGTGCAGTGCAGGGACTGGGTGCACAGCTGCCGTGTGCCGCTCCCCTGCAGGGACGTGAGTCAGCAGCAGCACTGTGGGGAGACAGTGGGCATCCCGGGGTCCTCATACAGCCCACGCAACTGGCAGCAGCCCCATTGCATAGGAGACCTCCCCGCCCTCCTCAGCTCCTTGCTCTGGGAAATTCCCATCTGTTTCAGCAGCTAATCCTCAAACCCCACGTGTCTCTCTCCACAGGTTTCCTCTGCAATAACAGCCTGACTTCAGCATGTTCAGGGAAGCAGCTTTGGAGATGAGCAGGCTGCAAAAGCAGGCTGGACCAGCAGAGCCTATGCTGGAGCAGCTCCATCCCTGCCTCTGCTGTGGGCTGAGCTGCAGCACACCGAGCCCTGGGGCAGCTGTGATGTCCATTCCACACGGGGCTTTGTGTCACAGAGCAGCATCGCTTTGGTGGAAGAGCAATGGATCCAAGGAGAGGAGCCCAGCAGAGATGCTCAGTGCCACATGGAGCAGCACAGCTGGGAGCCCTGGGGACAGTCCCACGGTGCCTCATTTAACGTATCATAGAATCATTAAGGTTGAAAAAAACACAACGACCATCTAGTCCGACCATCAGCCCATCACCCACGCAGGTGACGAGGAGAACACGCCATTGAGTGGGGCTGGCGAGCTCCCGGGGAACCCCGTGCTGTAACCAGGAGGACCCCCCTCAGCGCCGCTTCCACCCCGCGCCGCTCGGCCCTTACAACATCTCCCCATCCGCAAACACAGCGGCTGAAACCCGAGCACGAGGGCGGGCGCTGGCGCGGGGTGGCTCCGGCCCTGGCGCCGCTCATTGGCTCCGCTCCGCGTCCCGCGTTGGCCTTTGGCAGTCCGAGGGCACTCAGCCCGCGTCCCCCCCCGACCGCTGCCCTAATGGCACGGCTCGCCCTCCCAAAGGGCATGTGCAGCTTCTTGTTATATTTTACCTAGGCTCTGTTATCCCCGGGGCAGACGCTGGCGTGGGAGCGGGGTTGGGGTCGGCACGCTCAGCCCCGTTGTGGGGAGGCTGCGGGGCTCCTCCTCTTGCAACGGTCTCAGCTGCCTGCCCCTCTTTGAGGAATCAGGAAATTTCTGGTGCCTGAGATTATGAGAGGTGGAGAGAGCAAAAACCAGCTTGGCCATATCATGGGACAGAAAGTGTCATTGCTTGGGGACGTTGGCTCCTTCAGGGCTGGGGCTGGAGGACAGCAGTTGGAGGAGGGCCTATCTGCCCTGGCAGAGGGCTGAGAGCTGCAAACCGTAGCTGACACCTCTTCAGTTACAAGAACCAGTGGGCCTTGAGCTCTGCCAGCCCTCCTGCTTGCAAAACTCAGGTTTTGATTTAGAGAGAAGTCACAAGCAATTGGTAGTGAAACTGCACGATGCTCTGCATACAGCCAGAGAAGGGAGCACTGCATCCTATTCACACCACTACAGGCAGGACACGCTCCATCCCCACCTGATCACTTCTGAGGAGGCAGAACAAAGCAGTGAGACATCTTGTCCTCCTTCACCACCTCCCTGGGGCTCTCCGTTCTACAGGGGAAAAGCACCAACCAGCATAGAAAAGCACCGGGGCTGTGCGAAAGCCCAGAGCAGGCAGGAGCAGAGGGAGCATCCAAGCACCGCCGTGCAACCACGTCAGCAGCTGTGCTTCATCCCCCAGGATCCTGTCGGACCCCAGGGACAAGGCCAGCAGCACGTCCTCTTTGCAAGGTGTCCCCATTGTCCCACCTGTGCTGTCCTCCACTCACCTGCTGGCACAAGGGCCTGTCCCCAGCTGGCCCTGCCCAGTCTTGCGGCCAAACGGAGCCCTGTGCAGAGGAGCAGCTGGGCGGTGTGGGCTGTGTTTGGCTCTGCTCTGCTCCTTGGGTGCTCGCATACTCAGCTGGGAGAGGTGTTTTTGAAACTCAGGGCTATGGGGGCTGGAGTTTCGAGCCTTTTACAAATGATTCTCATAGATGGTTACTTCCCATTTGAGTGCAACTCATATAAAGGAAATCACGAGATACACAAAGGAGAACCTCACTTGTCATTCAACAGATTTGGCTTGAAAGCCCACATTCAGCGTGAGGCCCTGCAGCCCTGCTTCTCCCCCAGCGAGGCAAACACCGCTGCCGACAGCTCACCTCTCCCTGTACTGCATGCATAGGGGCACTGGGGCTGCACTGCAGGACCCTGGGAGCACAGCCCTCCTCTGCAGGAAACCACCCGTGTCCCAGAGCCATTTCCTGCCCTCCTGCCATGTGCAGTGGTGTGGGCTGCAGGAAGCAGTCTGGGGCATGGAGCCCTTGGGGGAGGGAAGTTTTACTGCGGTGAGGCAGTGTTAGAAGCGCCTTGGGTTGCAGTGCTGCTTAACAGTAATCAGTACTAAAGCAGCACTGCATGGGGAAGAGCTTTGGCAGCTTCTCTCTCACTTCTTCCATCCCAGCAGCAGAACCCCACGTTCCAGCTCTCACCAACCTTGTGCTGCCTGTGACACTGTTGGTGCAGAGCTCGGGGCACAGGGAAACCCAATGCAGCTGCTGCTGCCGAAGGGTCTGCAAAGAGCCTTTGGAACAAGAGCAAGGAGAGAATGCTGATGGGCAGCACGGCTTGGCTGCTGGGGGAAGGGACCCTCAGCACAGCCATCAGAACACAGCACATGCCTCCCCACCTCATGGCCTTGCCACATCAGCAGCTGGACACACAGGTGTCCGGCACCAAACCCTCTGATGGGACTGGAGGCCGCAGCCCCTTGAGCTGCAGGTGCTGCCACTGGGCTCATTGGGCAGCAGCTAATTCAGGCTGCAGCAGGGAGCCCTGCTCCTTCCCGTGTAATTGCAACGGCTAAGCAAATAGAACATTCGTGAGATTTTCATCCTGTCATCAATTATTTCTAACAGGGCTTTTAGCGTACATATGCCTCAAAACCTGAGACAGAAAACGATACACGTGACATCGAGATGCTCGCTGTAGGCACACTGCTGAGAGGAAGGCGGCCCGAAGTCCTTCTGCCGCTCTCTTCCCACTTTCTGTCCCCCGGAGCAGCTCTCCCGCCCGGAACCCCCCGCCCCCCCCGCTCTCCTGCAGCCCCCCGGGAAGCACCCCGCGGGCGGTGCAGCTCAGAACCTCCCGGCGCAGCGCTGCCCCACGCGCGGCCGCAGCTCTGCGGGTCCCCCCGGCGGGGCGGCGCGGTGCCGTCCCCCCCCCCTTTCGCCGCCCCCCCGGGCTCCCGCAGCCGGCGGGCGGGGGCTGCTGCCGGCTCCGCCCCGCCGGCCGCCCGGCTCCTCGCCGCCGCGCCTGCTGCATGCTCGGAGCCGCCTCAGCCCCAGCCGGAGGTGGAAGATGGCGGAGCCGGGGCCGGACTGCGGAACCCTGCTAGACGAGGCGCTCTCCTCCTTCGTCTTCAACTACCTCGCTGACAGCCAGGTGGGGAGGGCGGCGGTGCGGTGCGGGAGGAGCCGACGCGGAGCGGCCCGGAGCGGCGCGAGCCCCAAGGGGAACCCGCGGCTGCACCGCCGGCTGCGCGGGAGCGATTTTAGGGGAGGGGGTCTGCGGGGCAGCGCCGCACCGCGCCGCAGCGGCTCCGGCCCCCGCTTTCAGCACCACTCGCACGTGGACTCCCGGCCCCCCCTCCCCGTGCGCGTGGGGCGAACGGGAAACCGGCGCTGCAGCCCCTCCGGCCGCGGGAGAGGGGCGGCGGGGAACGCCGGGGGGGCGGCGGGGGGCTGCGCGGTGGGGGCGATAAGAGCCGGGCTGCGGGATGAGTCATGCCGAGCGTCAGTTGCACGCATACGGGCTGGGATCTGGGGATGGGGAGGCTGGGAGAAGGGGCTTCGTGCTGCGAACCGGCTGCTCCAAAATCTGGATCGGCTCCCTCCTGCACGGAGCCGGGTATTAAAATCAGATTAAGGCTCCTTGGCAGCTCCCGCACAATCACGAGAGCGAGCTGTGCTCGCTATAGGGCTCGCATGCTTTTCCATTTTGGGGGCTGGAAGAGAGGCACTATACGATAATCCGGGCGGCAGCGAGAGCCGTGGCCGATCTGGAGCACCTCCGTGCATTTCACAGCCGGATTGCTGAGGCCGGTGCAAGTGGGAAGAGTTTTCTATAGTTATATATCATCCCTCCAGCCCTTCACTTTCATAACCCCGGATTACAAAATAGCTTCGATTGTGAAGTGAGCAGATTCATCCCAACCCATGCTCTCTTACCAGTTAGCTTTGGGATTGCACACAGCAGGAATATGTCGGGTGTGTGTGTGTGTGCACGCGTGGGGGCAGGACGGGACACACGGGGACTAATCCTGCTGTTTGGGTTCCAAACAAACAAGCTCTCAGGACTTGGTAAATCAGATTTGCCCCTGGTGTGTGTGCCAGACTGAACCAGGCAGGTCTTGCCACCAGCTAGATGGATGTGGTCCCAGTGCCTGCCCCGCATGCTCCTGCCTGGCACGGGACGCGGGCGCTTTGCTGGGGGCAGAGCAGCGGGTGGCAGCTCCGGCTCTTAACGAAGAGCTGATGACAGGCTGCTTACAGCAGAAGGGTCAGGGAGGGTGAGAGGTGGGCCGAGGAGGTTTTGTAAGCAGTTTGCTTTCTCTAATTTGGATTGATTTATCATTGTTGGGGAGAATGCTTGGCTGAAGGAAGGAGGCAGGTTTGGGGGGTGTTGTCCCCCAAAGTGCTGCTGCGGCTCCCAGCAGCACAGCTGCTCTCAAGGCAGGTGAAAGTTCCTGGCTCTGCTTCCCAGCAGTGCGCTGTGTGCTCTCAGTGGCTTTAGCTCTGAGCACAGAGCTCGTGTAATTGCAGCACGCATCTGAAGGGCTGCTCCGTTTTGCTTTTCTGGTCAGCATTTGACGTCTCAATCTAGGAATCTTGTTTTTTCCCAAAAAGGGGCTGTTCAGGGAAAAAAGAAATCCTGATGATTGTCATCCTTCTCTGGTGCGAAACCACCATGTTGTGAGCATCCCCTGCAGAATTTGGGACCGTGAAATGGCCTGTGATGAAATAAGACCATTTTTACGGCATCTCGTGAAATAAGACTGCTGCGCTTGTGCCCTCTTTTTCCCTCCCTCTCCTCTATGTGCATCGTGATGCTGGAGGGAGCGCCGTGCGTGCACATGGGGTCAGTGCTGATCTGACGTCTGCCAGCCATATAATGTTACGGGTGGCAAACGGATCCGCACCGACTGCCGCACGTCCGGGCAGCGACGTGCAGCCCGCGCTGGAACAGATATTGCATTTTCCCTCTGTGCCCTAAGTGCGTAGAAGGGTTAAAGCCTGGTGTGAAAACAGAAGGAAAGAAAGAGAGAGAAGAAAAAAAATAAAAAATAAAGTCCGTCCCCCCCCCCCGGGGGTGGATTTGCATACATTGGTTTAAGGAAGGACTAAGTTGTAAGTGTGTGCTGTTCGTGTACCTTCACCTCTGATGAAACTGCAGTGGCAGCTCCTGCTGCTGTCACATGCTTTCTCCAGAGCTGGAGCCAGAGGCGGGCCCCGCACTCTCCGCTGACGTCCCTCCCCACTACTACTGTACAGCCCTGCTTACAACTGGGTGCTGGCTGCTCATTGAAGCCCGAAAGCTGCTTCTGCACAGTCCCCGGTGCTTCGGCATGGAATCAGATTATCCTAAGTGGCTACGATGTCAGGAGGCTGTGAGATCATGAATATTGCCCGTTTCCTCTGTGGAAATCTTGAGGAACTCTGACTCTTCCCCCGCTGCCTCTCCCCACTCCCTCCTTCACAGTGGGTTTTGGGTGAGCAGTGGCTCAATGTTGGTGATCAGCGCTCTGTGACAGAGGAACCCTCGGGAGATGCACAGTGAAGGTTTAGCGTGGGTATTTGCATCCGTCCCTTCATTATATGGGCTTGTGCTGAGGTTGCCTGTGAACCTCTATTTACATATTGAGGACAGCGATGATTCACCTGCAGCCTGCATTGCTACAGAGAAAAAATCAGGGTTTCTCACTCCGTATACAGGCCTTTCTCCTGCTGTCCCCTTTCCTTTCTAACAGCAACGAAAAAGTGATTTTGTTCTGCAGTAACTCAGAATGGGCCCATTTGATCCATTTTGTGCAACCCTGCTGCAGCAAGCAATGGAAGGTGGCAGCAGGTGCTGGAAAGTGGCATCCTTGTGGCTCTGCAGGGAGCATGGGCCTCAGCATTCCTGCAAAAAGCAGGAGCACTACGCTTCTATGGCTTCAATTTATTTAAAACCCCCCAGTGAAGTGCAGCAGTGAAAAACGGTAACAACAGGCTGCTGCTGGGAGGGATGCTAAAAGATCATGTGAGCTGCAATGCTATATTCCTCATTAACTTCTCAGCCTCCCACTAACAGCTTAATCCATTGATGAGTGCAGGGAGAGCACTGAAGGCCTCGGCTGAGCATCAGGTGGATCAGTATTGCTGGTAATGAAATGAATGTGTGTCCCTAATTTCTGACAGTCCTTGCTGAGCAGGCCGATGTTGCGCTTTGTGCGTGTGTTGAGCTCTGGGTAGTGGAGGCAGCCCCAAGCTCTGGCAAAGCTGCCCTTGCAGCTCAGGTCGTGCAGCCCATGCTGGTGATGCTCTCACCTTGCTGGGTGCTGCTGGGCTGTGGCACAGATGTGTGTGGGTGAGGCCGTCAGCATTGGTTTGCTTACAAGGCAGGATGCCCACAGCTGTGTGCATTGCAGCTTCAGATATGGAGGAGATGGAGAGTGCAGCGGGAGCAGGGAGAGGAGGGCTGGCCCTCTGGAGGGCTGTGTTCAGCCTGACTGCTCTCAGTCCTGGCTTTGGGCCCCAGCAGGACCCTTCCCTCCACCTTCCTGCACATCCCTCCCTGCTCCCATGCTGTAATGGAAAGGCACCTCTCCAACAGGTGAATAATTAAGGTCTTAACCTCGTGCCTCTAGCAAAGGGTGCTTTGTGAAAGAGACTGATTTCTCTCCCACATTAACCTTTCCAATGTCAAAAGCCTCTTTGTAGTTAGAAACTCTGCTTGCTCCCACACTTAAATGCTGTCAATTGAGAATGAAAAATGTCCTGGGGCCACGGGATGCCCTTCCTCCCCCAAGACCCCCTCTCTGCTGTGTGCAGGGCCAGGGACATGGGCACCTGTGAAAACTGTGCTGCTCGGGGCTTTCCCTGAGGTGGGGCAAGGAGCCTGCATTTGTCAGAGGAATCCGCTTCGGCCCCCGCTTCACGGCTGAGCCCCGCTCCATGGCAACCCCTTGCAGGCTTTCATTTCTCGTGATGGCTTGGTGGAACGGAAGCGATTTAGCAGAGGAGGAATTTTGCACGCTGCCTGCATGGAGAGATGGGCTGGGGCATCCCTCACCTGCACCCCAAGAGCGGGTGAACGCAGGCAGGGGGATGCCCTGCTGCTTGCACCATGTGCAAGGGGATGCGGGTGCTGATCGTGGTTGTCACGAGCCAAAGACTAAAGGTTGAAGTTAACGGCGCAGATGGTCAGGTGGGGTGAGCTGACCTACTTTGGAGGCAGCCACGCTGCTGTGCCACCCAGGTAATGGTCTGGCCGATGTGTTCTCCTTCACTTATCACTCAGCAGTTCTGCTCTTCAGCACTTTTCCTGAGTTCCGGCCATGGAATCGCACTAATTATTATTTATTTATTGGCTTTTTTTATATATGCGTGTAATGGGAGCTTCCAAGAAACGCCACGGACTTTGCATGGATCTGGCAGTGCTTGCAATGCCAGCAGAGCTGTCCTCATGTGGCTCCGTGACAAAGGCAGCGTGCAGCTCTGAGCTGCAGATTGTTGCATTGAACGTGATTATGGCAGAACTAAGAAAAGGAAAAATAAAAGCTAGAAAGCTCTGCTTTGGCCATGTAAGAGCTGAAAAGCCCCAGTGGTTCCCAATGCAGTGTCTTGTGTATTGGCTGGTGGGGATGCGAGACTGGCAGCTCAGCGGCTGTATGCAAAGCCCCCAGTAGCCAGACTTAACCTTTGATCACTCCTGGCTCCTGGGCAGATGTCTGGGGCTTAGGGAAAATGCTTTGCTTATCTCACTTCCCGCTGTCCTGAGACAAAGCCGCAGGCGCTGGGTGCTGGGCACCTCCCCAGTGCCCTGTGCCTGGACAGAGCAGCTCTGCAGGTAGGATGCTGCTGTGCACAGAGCGCCGTGGGAGCGCTGCAAAGACCTGGCTGAAGCGGCACAGAGCTTCCTACATCCCCTCCTTCTGCAGCTGTCAGCTGGTGAGGGGCCGCACAGCGCTTCCCCTCCAGCAGAGACCAGAGGACAGTCCCTGGGCTGAGGGCTGCGGTGGGAAAGACACCGGTGGCCTCGAGGGCTGATGTGACACTTCTGTGTTCCCATGGCGCGCAGCGGCACATGCTTGACAGGGATGTTTTTGTGCTGAGGTGGCTGAGGATGAAACGAGTGCCTGGAGCTCTTGCAGTGAATACGATTGCAGAGCAGCGGTATCTTTACTGCGATGCATTTTCTGAATTCTTCCTCTGTGCTGCTTCTGCGCCGTGAGCTGGCCGCCTGCAGCGACAGGGCTGAGGCAGCCCCTTCTGCTGAGCCAGCGCTGCTCGGCAGGCACCTCTGTTCCCGGTTTGCAGAAAGTTCCTTGCTGCTGTTGCTTTGCTTCCTGACCATTGTTCAGGAGGGCTGTGTGAGCACGCGGGGCCCAGGCAGATGGGGTGAGGGTGGGAGGTGTCATCCTTCCCCCCCCCCTTCCTCCCTCCCCCTCACCGGCCAAAATCTGCTTCCCCCACCCAGTCCCTGAGGAGTCCTCATTTCCTAATTTTTGCGCACATCAAGAGCGAGGAAATCCTGTGGCAGGGGGAGATGGAGGGGAGAGAACAGAGCATTCTGGCACGGGGTGGGAGGGAGGTCTGAGGCAGCTGCACAGTGTGTGCTGGGGGGGTGTGGGGCACAGCCAGCGGGGAGCCTGGCTGCCACGCAGCATGTTTCTTCTGCCCGGATGGGGCTTTGTGTTTCACCTCCTGCAAGTGACAGCTGGGGATCTGGCCATCCTGTGGCATCTCCACAGCTAGAGCAGCACTTGAGCACACTCAGGATGCAGAGAGTAGTGCAGAGCACAGGCAGCATGCTCAGTGGTGCTCAGCCTGCAGCCTGCTTGCTGAGTCTTCACTTTGCTATTAGCCCAGCTATGTCGGTGGGAGCAAGGCATGTTGTTGCTTCTCAAGAAAATGCAAGTGTGGCTGTGAGGTGTGTCAGGAAGTGCTGCAGTAGGAGCTTGCTGTGACCCCGTGTGTGCACAGGGGCCAAGTCAGGGCAGGGAGCAGTCCTGGCTGCAGCTGCAGTGGTGACCAGATGCACACTTGGTTGACAGCAGCAAGCCACAGGTGTGAAGCATAACCCTCACATGACTGCCATGTGGGCAGTGGTTTCACCGCCCCTGTGCACCAAACAGGATGCTGCTGCCGTGGTCCTGCTTCTCCTCACACGTTCTCCATGCAGAGCACATGCTCCTCTGTCCCTGTGCTATGATAAGCGTGAGTGCTGCAGGCCGCACGCAGAGAGCCCACCCGGGATCCCCATGGAGTGATTCTTTGCCTGACCTCAGCACTGGGTGCTGGAGGCAGAGCGAGACAGTGATTTGTGCAGGCACAGCTGGCTGTGCTCTTCCCTTCCCGCAGAGGTTGCCCACCTGGCATCCATGGTGAACTTTGTTCCAGCTGCAGTCCATGTGCCCTGCTTTACCAGGACTCTCACAACCTCAGTGCAAATGTTTGCGACTTTCATGGCCCTTCACTGGAAGCTAATTAAATTTTGCCTTGCTGCCAGCTCTCTTTAAACCGCAGTGCTTAGCTGCTTCTCTGCCTCATCCCTGCAGCCTGCCCAGGAGCGGTGTTCAGCTCATGGACACGGTCAGCACCGTGGGGCCAGCAGGATTTTAAACCCTCCCTGGAGCAGCGTGAGCCCCAGGGCTCTGCAGAGCTGGAGCTGAAGCTTTAAAGCAGCCAGCAGCACATATCCCTGTGAGTAAGCATGCACACAGATTGTCACGACCTAACCATGCTAATAATGAAAAGAAAAAATTGCAGTTGCGTTTCATGAAGAGGAAGTTTCTCTGTATATTTGGGCCCCACCAAGAGACCAGCACATAATTTTTTGGGTTCTAAAACCTATTACTCGGATAACAGAACTCAGGCCTTATGAAAACTCCGTGGTTTTCTCAGTGTTAGAGCTGTTGTGTTTTTTTTTTTCTTTCTTTGCTGTCATGTCCTTTTTGGAAGGAATATGTATGTCTATACGTTTATTTTGAAAATGAAAGCGCTTGGTGCAAAACCTCCTGCTGTGCGTGCTACCAAACGGCGCTGGCGTGGAGGCTGCCGTTCATGTGACTGCAGCACACGGACCCCAGGAGCCCCCACCTTTACCCCCATGGGTTGGAATGAGAAGCAGTGGGTGTGTGGGACACGCTCGTGCACGTGCGTCTCCTCCTCGCCCGGCAGAGGCTTTAGATTATGGAAGTCAATGCAAGAGGAAGGAAGCCAGCAGCCGAGAGGGGTGGGAGGTCGTGGGGAGCTGTTTGGGCAAGCACAGACATGGAGGTCTGGAGCTGCTGGGTTTGTTTGCTGCTCCACCTGCAGTGCTCAGGGTGCCTCCTCTGTGCTGTTTGCTCCTCCTGTGCTGCCCAGGAGGATGGCTTCTTGCCCTGGGGACCTGTTGCAGGACTGGGGCTGAGCAGCTGTGCTGGCATGGCGCGGTGCCACCTGGGGCATGGTGAAGTGCTGCATGCTGAGATGGTCAAGGAAATGGCAAGGTGCTCTTCAGGACGCAGTGAGGTGCCACTTGGTAACATGGCAGTCAGGGCCCTGTCCTGGGGCAGGGGGTTCCCCTCATCCCAGGCACTTCCCCCATGTTGCTACTGGAGCTGTGTGTCCCTGTGCCGTGTGCCAGCCTGCCTGTCAGTACTGGGGAGCACAGCCCCAAATCCGGCAGAAAGTGAAGGCAAGTCACAAGAGAGTGGAGACTGTTCCTGGCTCTGCTGCTCGCTTATGGCAGTCTAAGGTCCTTTTAAGTTTCCCTCTGTATTTATGTAACCCAAACTAACTCTTTTTGGAAACAGCCACTCTGTCTCATTTAGATACCTAAATATAGCTGCCGCTGTTGTGGGAGGATTAGCCTGAGAGCGCAGTGAGGGTCTGGGACCTTTGTGGAGGAGTGCTGGGGGGACCTCAGACCCCTCGCACTGACCTCCATGTTCCCTGGCCATGGCTCACAGCTTCACAGGCACTGCAGAGCTCATGAGGTGGGGGGGAAGCAGGCAGCCTGCTGGATCCAAGCAGCAGATTTTTCTCTAGATGTCTCTCTGCCTTTTGAGGTGGGAACCCATCTATGCCCAAACATGCTGTTTGTTTGCTTCCCTTGGAGGAAAGAGCCAGATTGAGAACCGCACAGAACAAAACTTACAGCTGCAGGCAAAACCTGCAGTCCTGTGCCATGAAGGGGACTGGCACTAGGGGTGGTAACTCAGGCTGCTGGAGCAGAGCCACCAAACGAGAACATGGGGCTGGGCAGCAGGAAGGGAAGGGAAGAAGAGCAAAGGTCCGTCTGTCCTTAGGTGACTGGGGCACTACACACATCAAAGCACTGAGCTTGTTTAATGAAAGACGTGTGATCTGCTCCTTTGGAATGCTAAGCCAAAACACCTCTTAGAAGCCCATTTCCCCTTGTCAGGTCTGTCCTCATCGGGTCCTGCTGGTGGCCTTCCCTGTGCCTGGTGGCACCCAGGGTCTGACTCCTTGGCACATGGCAGAGTGGTCCGTCAGACATCACCACTGGGACTTGTGAGGGCCACATGCAGGGACGGGATATGAGTGGTAGATGTGGCTTTGGGACCTGCTGCTGCATCTCGATTCACACAAGACCCCATCGCCCTCAGTGGTGGTGAACTCTTTGTCTGCGTGCTGCACTGGGCCCTGATAACGTGAAGGTGAGATAGAGGAGGTAGAGGCTGCACATGCAGCATACAGCCAGGCAGAGGGCCCGAAGCGTCCCCAGGATCCCGGAGCTGCTTTGGCAGATGGCTGAAACCATCGTGCCCTGCTCTGAAGAATACAAATGTGTGGCAGATACGGTTACCCATCCCTGAGAGCAGTGTTAGCTTTCATCTAGATCGATATCCCTGCCTGCCCACGTCTGCTGGAGCACTCAGCTGGCAACTCAATGCCAGCCAGGAGCAGACACCCGCCAGGACTCAGCTGCCCGCTCCCGGTCCGTCTGTCCGTCTGTCGCAGTGTGCGGGCTGAGCCAGCGCCAACCACAGTGCTGCCGCTGTGCTGTCGGACTCCATCATGTGTAAAATGTAATAAATAGGGCCATAAGCCTTTTACGAAGTCTATTTCCACTCTTGGATCTGGGATTTAATGCATGGCTGCTTAGCGAGGCTGAGGATTTCAGGGGTCACCGAGGCTAATTGCAGCGCTGCGCAGAAGGGCCGTGCTGCAGGGCCCTGTGCAGGCAGGAGGCAGTGGTGGGACCTGGTGGGGGGGATGCAGCTCCCACCCTCCCTGTCTCTGCTCCAGGGCCTGGAATGCGGCCACCGTACACAGCGACTTGGCCAGGGACCCCTGAGAAATGCTGGCATCGCTTTTGGATTGGGGAGCGTGGCAGCTGGGCCCAGCCCCAGCAGCTCTTGTATCTGGAGGGCTGCACGCTGCCCATGCAGGCTCCAGTACCAGGTTGCGCAGGCTGGGCTGTGGTGTGCTCTGAGGTGGTGCCATCGGGAGTTGTCCCTGCAGCCACCAGCACTGACAAAGCCGCTCTGGGGCACAGCACCAGCTAGGTGCTGCAGGCACGGTCAGGATGGGGCTAGTTGTCAGGGAGGGAGTGGTGGCACGGGGACAGCCACAGCCAGCATGAGGGGGACCCAGATGCCTGGAGGCTCTTGGGCTGGTGAGCCTGTGCTGCAGATGGAGGATGCCAGCTCCGCTCGGTTACTTTCCCTGTTGATCCCGTCATCTCCATCTTGCACTGAGTGCTGAAGTTGCCATGGAAACCGGCGCGGCGGCAGCAGCATGGCCTGCAGCTCCCGTGTGGGATCCTGTAGCTGGCCCAGGCCTGCAGCCATGGCAGGTGGCAGGCTGGCCGCTGGGTGCTGGCCATCACTGCCTGTCCGTGTGCTTCCAGGGCTCTGCTGTGCTGCTGGGCTCTGCCGCGCAGCATCGCTTCCCTGGAGTTGTGGCAGGACCAGTTCCATCACGCCCGGGGGAGAGCCTTGCAGAACGCAAGAAGAAAACCTGCAAAACCCCTACAATATCACTATTAATAGCACCTTTGTACGAAGTTATCTTTAGCAGTGCTGTTCCACCTCCGTTCACAGCAGTGATTGCACAGCCCCAACTCCTCCCTGTTGCCCCATGGCAACATGGGCCCAGGCTGGGCTCACCCTGCCGCCAGGCCCTGCACTGCGGCTGCTCCCCAGTGGTTCGTGGGAGACTGCCTGCATAGCCCTCCTTGCAGTGGGAAATGGAACAGGATTCTTTTCCAGGGTTTGTTTCTCTCTGGTGGCCCCAGCTGTGAACTCTGCTTGCCTTTGCCTCTCCTCCCACATCGCCTAAAGGCTTCCTCCCTGGAGCATCCCCGCTGGGGGCCTGCAGCAATGCTGGGACCATGCGTGGTGAGCGGAGGAGGCAGTGCTGCAGCTTGACCGTCTGGGCTGGAGCAGACATTTTCCACTCTCAGGGCGTGCTCTCATTGCTTCCAAGCTCTGCTGCTGCCTTCATCCACCTCCAAGCTCCCGCAGACCCTGGGAGGGTGCAGGGCTTTGATGGTCCTCTGGGCTGTGCCATTCAACCCAGTGCTTTGAGGCAGGATTGCACAGTGCCTGCAAGGGAAGGGTGGCTTTGTCCTGTTCTTGAACTCCGCAGCCACAGAGTTTCTCGGTTCCTGGACTAATCCGTTCCTGCTTTTAATGAGCTGCCTCATTTGAGTGCTTTTCCCCTAATAATCAACCCTCTGGGCTTGGGGGAGAGGCTGGAGATGTTTGACTGCTGACAGCCAGAGGCTGCAAAGTGCCTGCTCCCAGCTGAGTGGTGGGTCCCTTTGGCACAGCCCCTTCTTGTCGTTGCAGCCCTTGGCCCCAGCCATGGAGCTGATCCTAGCAGGTGGAGGAAAGCACTGGGTTTTACTGTGTCCACCTACCGAAGTGCAGCTGGGGAGGAAGGAGAGGGGTGGTGGGCAGTTTGCTCTGAGGAAGGCAACGCCTTAGAATTGGAACAAGCTGGGCCCATGGGATCTGCACTGCCTTGCTGCCCAGAAGGCGGGCTGCAGCCTTCCAGCCTTACCCACCAATGCACCACACTCAGGCTCTTCGTGCAGCCCTACCAGCCAAACCCACGCGCTCTTTGTGGATGGGCATGCCTGTGCCGCAGGCTTGGCGGTGCACTGCCAAGCCTTAATTATGGGGTTTGAGCTCGCTCTGTGTGTGCTCAAGAGCTTGGGCAGCTGCTTCTGGTAAATGGAAATCTCCCTCCTGCGGGCCTGTTCTGTGCAGGGTGTGCACACAGTTTGCAGCTGTGGACTCTTGGGAGCATCTGTCCAAAGGACATTGGTTCCACCTGGTCCGTCATCCCATGGTGGCTGCCCCGACCAACCTGGAAGCTCGGGGTGACTGCTATAGGGAGAGGTCTCAGTGATGCCTTTGGCAACATAACGTTTCATGTCTGCCACAGTGCAGGCTGAGCCAGACCCTATTTCAGGGCCATCATTTCTAGGGTGGCAATGATGCAAGGCGAGAAGGTGCCTGGTGCTGAGGCTGCTTGGGCTGTTTCATTTATATTTAGCTGACCCATTTGCTGAGCGGGACACCGAGGGTTGGGGAATGGCTGACACTCCTGGGGCAGGATTTGTCCCCAGTGGGAGCAGCCTGAGTAGGAAATAAGGAAGCAACCTTTTGATGGGAGCAGGAGCACCTGAGGTGTTTTCCCGAAAAGAGCTGCTTCTCATGTGCTGCTGCCCTTGCCAAGTGGAGGGGACATGGTGTTCCCATCCAGCAGCCTCCCTGGGGTCCCTTGGCTCTGAGCGCCGAGCTGGCGGGGCTGGCACACCTGGGGAAAGGCACATCCCCAAGGTGGGTCAAAGCAAAATGCTTGCTAAGGAAAAGGAAATTAATTATAGGAGCTTTGCTTCACTCCAAGCAACTGGAAAGGCCGATGTTTTTTTCTGTTGGCTGATAAACTAATTGTAAGGACAAAACCTCAACAAAAGCAGTGCTCTTAAATGCTTTCTTAATTAATAATTCTCAATAATTAGTTGACGTCAATGGCCAATAAACATTTCAAAGAAAGGAAGTTGCAGTTAAGTGCTTGATACTCTGTTCCTACAATCACCACGCTTGGGTTCTTGAAGCTTTGATGAATCCAACAATAAAACACAGGGAGGGCCAAGGCTGATGTTTGTGAAGGAAAAAAATTAGCAGGAAAGCATTACGCCTGTGTTTAATGAGGAGGGCAGCTGAGAAGCCATGTGGCCTTGCTGCCCACCAGCGCAATGGCAGCATCCAGTGGATGGCACCGAGGGTGCAGCTGAGCTCCACCAAACCCTGGTGCCCCAGCTGTGCCCCCACAGCCTTTTCAGGCACTGGGGGCCACTTTCCTGGGGCAGCACAAGGGGGCAGAGCAGCCAGTGTCTGGGGAGTGCTGCTGCTGAGCATCCTGGATCCATGGATGGCACCGCCGTGGTTTCATCCTGTGGGCACTCGTTTTGTGCTGCTTCCTCCACCTTCTCTTCCTCCTCCTCCACCTCCACCTCCTTCTTCTCCTCCTCCTCATCTTCTTCTTCCTTCTCCCCTCAGCGATCCATCCTTAGAGCAGCATCTCCCAGGGCCTGACAGCACAACTAGGTGCAATTTGTCAGGTGGCAGTCGGGGGCACCCTGCTGCATCTGATGTTGGGAAACCCGCTGCTTTTCTCAGTGCCCTAGCACTAGCACAGTGCTGGGAGGGTTAACATCCTCCTCCTCCTCTCAGCTTCACAGCCATCTTAAAGCAGCTGAGCTGGAGCACTGCAGTCTCCATTCCCGCTCCTTTTACAGTATATGCCAGCAGCTCCTGCTTCGCCCTGCTCCTTTCCTTCTTTGGTTGTCCCCGTGCTGGCTGCCCCATGCCACTCCCCCTGCGCGCCCCGTGGGGCCGTGCCTGTGGCCATGGCCATGGCGAGGGGCTGCTCACAGCAGTACGGGGTGCGAGGTTTGCCGAGGTTTCTCCAGGACGGCGCTCGGTCCCTGCCAGCAGCCAAGATGGATGCCAGCCGGCTGTCGGGCATGGCAGCATGTGGGAGCTGCAGTCCCTTGGCAGGCGCTGGTGGCATCCTCCTGCGGGGACATGAGCCCTGTTCTGAGGTCCAGGAGTGGAAACTGAGGCACTGCTGGCACTGGGAGATCTTCAGGCGCAGAAAGAGATCCGAAAGCAGGCATCTCATGTGTGCACAAAGCCAGGGCTGCTCCAGAGGGTGGGTGGCAGCAGGAAGGGGACAGCCTGGGGACTGGCTTGCAGCCACCACGCTGGGACCCCAAGAGTCCTGGAGCGTTTGCTTGTGGCCATGGGAGAGCAGTTGGAGCATGTGATGCTGATGGACAGGTGAATGGGTGGATGTGGCCATGCTGCAGCTGCACTCCCCTCCTTGTCCCCAGCAGCGGAGACAGCGGGCAGCTTCCGGAGCCTTTCATAGCAAACCTGCTCCAGGGGGCATGGTGCAGGGAACAGGGTGCACCTGTGCACTGATGGAGAATTGAGATGAAATGCACAGGTGGGAGCCCTGCACAGCTGGACCCAGGTGCTGCTGCCTGCACCACTCTCTTTCAGGGAGTCACCGGATGCGTCCCCATTCCTGCCTCTAGTGTGTCTCGGCTGATGCCCAGCTGAGTCTGCCTGCTGCCAGCTCTTATTTTAAGGCTGTGGTTTTCAGCTGCTTCTGGCTCTGTGTCATCAGCACATGGTGGCCTGCTACCCAAATACCAGTGACAGCACGCGGGTCTGTGCCCCATGAGCTGGGAGGAGTGGGGGAAAGGCGCTGGGGCAGGGCAGCAGCTCTCAGCTTGGCCCTCGCTTTGCTGCTCCAGCCATGGCTGCCCCATTTTTGGCTTCTTTGGGTTGCAGCAATCCTGTGCTCGGGATATTCCCTGGGCATGTGCAAGAGGAGAAGTCTGGGAAGGCACTGGAACGTTTCCTTGTGCTCCTGACCCTGTAAGCCATTCCCTCTCCGCTGGACTCACTTTCCAGTATCCACTCTCCCCCAAAAGATGGACTTTTTCCATCTGTAGGATCTGGCTGAGAAATGGAGCACTTAAACTGCATCCTCACCCAAGTGGGGAATGCAGGGAGGATCTGATGGCTTTAGGTTCTCCTGCAGTCTTACAAAATGAACTGTGCTGTGAGTTCATTAGAACATTGTAAGACTGAGCAAAGAGGGCCAAAGCATATCCCTGCTCCAGGTGGAACCTGAAGGCTTCTTCAGCTTCCCATGTGAGCTGTGTGCTTCATCCTTCCTGCCCCCATGTGGAAACATCCTGGGCTGTGAGTGCCCATGTCTGGGGCTTGGGCTGGGGTTCTTGGGAACTTGCAAGTGATCCTTGTCTCTGTCCTGTTCCTAACCCTGTTGTGGATGGTCAGGTGCTGGTGTTGTTCCCACCACGCGCCAGCCCACTGCAGCAGCCTCCAGGCCAAAGGAGGGATGAGGGTGTGGGGTGGGAAGCATGCAGTGACAGGGTGTGTGATAGGAGGTGTGTGACAAAAGGTGTGTGATGGGAGGGCTGGGTGAGTCCAGCAGCTTTCTGGTCCTGTAAGCACTTGCTCAGACAACTACTTTTGCTACTAATGCAGTGGGGTTGGATTCACCCCAGAATGTGCACTGCGGGGTGAAGAGGAGCGTGTTGGGTGCACAGGCTGTGGGACAGCGCTCACTATCCTTCTGCTCCTCCATTCCCTTGCATGGGAAGCAGTCTTGAGCTTCTTGGTTGTGCTGTGGCCATTCTGCCACCACTGCTGCCCCAAGCTCATGGGGTGAAGGTGGGGAGACTGGAGCTGTGGAACTGCTTCCTCTGGCCATGTGCCCCTGGCCAGCTCTTTGGACACAGGGTAGGGGATGCAGCCGTGCCGGCAGTGCTGGCAGTGGTGCCCCAGGAGCAGGTGTCCCAGTGTGACCCGGTCGGCAGCATGGGATGCCTGGAGTTCCTGTCTTCCTTGGCCCCGTCTCAATGGGACTCAGCGCCAAGAGCGGAGGAGGAGGCTGCTGTGTGCAGCCGGCACTGCCTCGACCCAGCTGGGGCACATTTGCAGTGTATGCCTAACTTTTTACCCATTTCTCCTCTTTCCTTGAGTATCCATCCCTCCCCAGCAGCACTCGATTTCCCATCAGTGAGCTGCATCCCTCAAGAGAATTTTGGCAAGGAGTCAAGAAGGATGCGAATCCCCAGCACATTTTGGGGCACATCTCCTTCCCTCCGGAAAGTGTAACAAAGCCTGGTGTGAGCTGAATGTTTGGCATGGATGTCTGCTCACCCATAGCCCCAGGCAGACAGTGATTGCACCAGAGCGAGTGCTGGCATCCCTGGCTGTGCTGGATCCATCCTTGGCTTGTGCTGGCTCCATCCCTGACTGTGCATGATCCATCCTTGGCTGCAGGCAGTGCAGATCTCTGCTCTCTGGGGCTGGGTCAGCGTTCTGCGCTGGTGTCCTGAGTACTGCTGCTGCTTTCCAGAGCACTTTGAGTCACAGAGGTATTTTTAAAAACCCAGAGCAGGCATCAGCGTTGCTCCTGGGCTGGATCTGTACCCCGGCTGGGTCTGCTTGGCACAGCCTGAGCACACAGGGTCTCACCAGCCCCGTCCCTCTGCAGGACGTGTGCTGCTACCATGCCTTGCTGAGCTCTGCACCGCCCGCCTGCTCCTACAGACAATGCGTTGTGACTGAGGCTCCTGCTGCAGTACTGCACCTGCTGCCCACTGGGTCCTGCACAGCAGGGAGGGCTGGCAGCCAATGTACAACCTGTGCTGTACAGTGCATCCCTCCCAGCCAGGTCCGGCACTTCCATCCCACTGCCTGCACAGCCTCACACAGAAATATCCTCGCTTTCTCTTGTGTGGCCCTACATGGCTGTGTCACGGACACCTGAGCTCAGTAGGATGCTGGAGTGTGTGCCCAGCAGTGCCACTGTCACTTTCATCTCATTGCAGCGCCAGCTGAGCTCTGGCAGTGGCAGGGCAGCCTCATGCAGCACCCTGGCTCCTCGCACCAAATCCAGCAGCAGGCACAGTAACAAATGAGCAGTCTATATTTAGACACAGCGTCTGGAGAAGCGTCACAATGTTGCCAGCAGATTTTACTATTCAGTGCAGGCAGGTTTCCCCGCTCCTCCTGCTTGATGCTACCTTTGCAGAAAAGCTCATCAAGGACATGCAGCAAGCTGGCAGAGCATCCCGACAGCCAGAGCACCGGCACCAGCACCTCATGGCCTGGCACCACAAGGGATGTGCAGAGTGGAGCAGAGCATCCCACGGAGCCTGGGACAGGCACTGGCTTGAGGCCCTTTGGTTTTGGCAAAAGCCTGATTTTGTTGCATGGAAACGACTCCCTCGAGCTGGTGTGAGTGGCTGGGGGATTAGAGAGAATTTCCCAGCTGTAGCCAGGGCCTCACAGACTTATGAGGAGTTCCTGCAATCTTGAAATGCAAAGAGTGTTGTGCAAAGCAGGAAGGTCCCTGAGCAGAGCCAGGCTGCTCCAGATCGGCTGCCATCCCTGGCGGTGTGGGATTGAGGCTGGGATGGGTGGGATGAGGTTTGCATAATGGTGCATAGTGCTCACATCCTGAAATGGATTTTTCCTCCATTTTGCAATGCTGCAGAGGTTGTTGGGAGCAGCTGCTCTACCCACTCTGGGTGCTGGTCCCTCCTGAACTCTCTGCTCCCAGCTGCACATGCCAGTGCTGTAGCAGTGCCATGCCAGTGCCAGGTGAGCATGGACAGACAACCTTTCCTCCAGTTGCCTGTGGTGCACTCTGCACCGGCAGCACTGGGACACATGAGGACACCTCAATGACTGTGAAACTCGCTGACAGCGCTGCTTCGCAGCTGCATCTCGCTGACTCCTGGCAGCACGTGGGAGATAAGAGCATGCCGAGCTGCGAGCTGGGAGCCCTATGCCTTTGCTCAAGGGACTGTTAACCCCCCTGGGAGCAGGGATGGAGACAGCTGCCTTCCCGAGGCCCAGCAGCCTTTGGGAAGTAGGAGGAGCGGGAGACGAAGGCACCTAGCATTGCAGGGGTTTGAGGCTTTACACATGGAGTGTGCAGGGTGTGTGTGAGGCGCCCTGCTGGAGCTGCAGTGCTGTGCTCGCAGTAACATTGGAGATGAAGGCGGATGGGCATGGGGACAGCTGGACCAACTGCCGCTCAGCAACTCCCAGTACCTGGAGCAGAGACAGCGGGGGGATGGATGGCCTCCTTTGGGCAGGAGATGGACTGGATAAAAGCGAGGCTTAGAGACAGTGGGGCCGGGTAACTGGAGCCGCTCACATGACTGAGGAGCACTGCCAGGTGTGGGGACCATTCAGAGTTTATGAAGGTGGCACATGGAGCAATCGCCTTAAGCCCTGCGAGCCTTGCCTTGGAGATGCGCAGCAGGGGATGCTCAGCTCTGATGCTGGTCAGGGGGTCAGAAATGGGGAAGGGACCGCTTGGGAGCAGACACGGTGGTGAAAATGGTGGCACAGGACATGGAGTGGGACAAGGGGCAGGGAGAGCACCAGCAGTGATGGACTCACCCATGGCAAGCAGGGAGGAGGCGGAGGGCAGCTCTCAGCAGCCCCTAGAACCCCCAGCAGCCCTCAGCAGCCCCAGAATCCTCAGCAGCCCCAGCAGCTGCAGTGGGGAGCGGCCAGGCCCCACCCAAGTGTGCAGCTCCCTGCGCGCCCATCGGTGCCTCTTGGGCTGGGGTTTTGGGAAAGGGAGAGGTGTGGTCCCTTGCAGGGGGTAATTTTCAAGAGTGCGAAGCTTTGTGTTCGTGTGTGATCGCCTTCATTTGCATTTACTCCTAAATGAGCATTCTGCCCTCAGAGGGATTTTTCTATCTGCAGATCTCACAGCGCTTTCATTCTGAGGTGAGTCACTTTTTGGGGGAGAGAAGGTAAAGCCGACCCCCTTGCAGGAGCAGCCAGGCCAGCGGCGCCAGCCCCAGCATCCTGCTACCCCTGCAGCTGCCGCTAGAACCCAGATGCCAGGCAGCTGATTGCTTGAGTGTGATTCCTGCCTGCTGCCAGGGCACCGGCTCCGGTGCAGACATGGGCAAAGCAGTGTGTTGTATTTGTTGGTGTGGCTGTGGGAAATCCCCATATGAAGCGTGCTGCGCTAGGGAAAGTGCAGCTGGGTGGTGCTGGTGTGCCCACAGCCGGCCCAGAAGTGTTGACCATCACCCTGCAGAGCCACTTTCACAGCTGCCAGTCACGGGACACGTGTCCTGTAACAACCAGATCCCATTTTGCCTTCCCATGCCTCATTTTCCCCACTATAACCATTGGAACTATTCCAATATATCCAATATAACCCTGCTTCCTGCAGGGCAGCAAGCAGGAGCCGGCATGGGCAGTGCTGCCTGCAGCAGGAGGTGCTGGAGCCAGCCAGGAGGGCAGGGCATGGCTGGTGCTGCCACCCCCGCTGGGATATGGGCCCAGGCATGAAGGAGCAGGCCTGATGGGAGGTGTGGAGAGATTGGAATAGTTTTGCCTTTTCCACAGCGGTTTTCATCCTTGGACATCTTGCGAAAGCTTTGTTTTTCCATGTGGGAGCTGGGCACAGCGAGGCTCTCCTGAAGTGCAGAAGGAGCAGGACGAACGCAGTGCATTGCCTGGGCCCCTGTGTGCCCCCAGAGCACAGTGCCAGAGACTGGAATGGACTGTGCCATGCATGGAGACACAGCACTTACCATCCTTGGGGGTGGGAGGGCAAAGGGAAAGAGGGAAGGGGGGTCCTGGCTATGAGAATAGGAGCTTGCACACCTTGCAGGTGTGCGTGCTGGGAAGGTACAGGCATTTTGGGGCCTGTGGAGAGGGCAAGAAGGGTAAAAAGGGTACTGTTCCCCTCCTCCTCTCCTTGCCCAGAGGGAATTCTGGTGACCAGCAGGAGATAAGGCTCTGCTGGGAGTCATCCTGGGTTGGTTTTGGTGCTGAATGCCCTGACCGCAGTGTCATACTAAGCGTGCCCATGGCAGTGGCACGGTGTGGTCAGACCCGCTCAGAGCTCAGGCTAATGCGGAAAGATCCTCCTTGCGCCTTCTTAACCTGGGCTTGAACCTTCTCCATCTCATCTCCCGCCTCGCCCTGATTTAGCACTGAGTCGGTGCTCTGCTTCCTCATGGTGCCAACGGCCCCATACAGGTGCAGAAACTGCATTGCCAACCTGGAGGCAGGAGCATTGCCCATTGGCACACCAGCCAGGGAGTGCTCTCCAGCAGAGGAAGGGTGAGCTGATCCTGCAGGCAATAGTCGGCACATTATCCTGACTCACTCCTCAGATGGATGTGTAAGGGGCTGGCATTTAGGCTGGCTTCAGCCTCAGCTCTCACTTCACAGCCACAGTTCTGCTGACATGGAGGAGAATGTGGCCTGGATCCCCAAATCACAGCCCTCCAGCTGCAGGGCTGGGCTGCATGCCAAGCCAGGGCCTCCACGGAGGAGGAGATTTTTGGTGATCGCAGTTCATCCCCCGCTGCCTTCCTATATTCTGTCAGTGCTCAGCATCAATATGGCAACCACACCAGCGTGCCACAATGGGAGAGCGCACTGATGTGCCATGGATGGAAAGCTCGTGGTCTCCAGGGCTGCACTTCTCAGGGACCTGGAGGTGACAGCGCCTGCGGGAAGTGGCCCTGGTAGCACTCTGTGTTTGCTGGGTGCCTCTCCCTGTTGTTTCTCAGTGCACCCCAGGAGCCTCTGGGCTTCTCCATGTTACCTCTGCAGGTCCCTGAGCGAGGCCGATGGGTTCCAGTGCCACAGGCCGGAGCTGGTGTGGCTGGGGGAGGTTTATAAGTGTGGTGGTAATGCCTTCCAGCCCAGCAGCCACCCCGCCTGGCCCCTGCCCACAGCCGTCATGTGGCTGCCAGCACCCGGAGCGCGGCAAGAGGAAGGTCTGAAAATAATCGCCGGCTCATCCTGTCCTTTTGAAAGCCAGGAGTTGCCGCTGTGGGGAATTTTGGTGACAGCAGACTGGCTAACGGTCAGCTCCCCACTGAGTCAGGCGCAGGCCTCATCCCACAGCACAGCCTGTGCTGGGGGGACCCCTGTGTTAGGGGCTCCCTGCCTGCTCCAATGCCACTGCTGCTCCCTGCCCCTCTGGGTACCGTCTGGGACAAGACCCAAGCCACCATGGCCGTGCCCAATGTAACTGCAACACAGAGCCCACACAGACAGCAGTGGGTGCAGTATTAGAATGCAGCTCCACAACTTGTGATGTAGGCACTATGCTGCTGCCCTTCTTCCTAAACTCGGCACACCTTTGTTTAAAATGTTCCAGTACACCTTTGTTTACTCAGGGCATTATCGCACTATCTCAGGCTCCTTTATTCTGGGTCCACGCTGTGACTCAAGGATAGTTTAATGCAATTTATTCCATCTTTACGCCATATCAAAGATATCCTGGCAAGTTCATGTTTATTGTTTGTAGTTAATGTTTAATATTTCCTATTACTCGCATCTTGTGGTTGATCTTAATTATACCCTTCTAATGTAAGACAAAAGTCAGTGAATGAGAACACTTTCATTGTGCTTTCGGCTATGGCTGTGCCTCAGACCTTAAGCAGCTCTGTGTGCTGCCTGCACTGCTTGGCTGTGCTGCTTGTCTGCACGGAGCTGTGCATGCAGTGGTGCATGCAGCTTTGCAGACTGCTCTGTGTGGAGCTGTGCATGGTGCTGTGCATGGAGCTGTGTATGGAGCAGGGAACTGTGCGTGTACCTTACGTGGAGCTGTGCAGGGAGCTGTGCAAGGCTGGCACTGTGGCCAGGGCTGCCCCATGCTGCAGCAGCACAGGCAAACAGTGGCTATTTCTGAGGAAGGAAGGCCCAGCCTGATGTTTGCTTTGTCCGAGTTTAAATGATAGTGCTGTTTTTCCTTCTGGCTGGGCTGAATCATTAAAACAAATCAGTACCAACTGAAAACAAAAGAGAGTGCAGAGGTCAAATTCTCCTAACCCCATGCCTGCGTAGAGCTGGGCAGCTAGCAGCTCTCTCTGCCCCTCTACCTCAAACGCAGCACTGCAGCAGGGCAGGCCCCAGTGCTGCAGCCCCACAGCTCTGCAGGAGGGGTGGCAGTGGCCCCAGAGCTGCGGGGCCTATAAATAAGAGGGGGGAGCAGGCAGCAACACAACCTGACACTGTGCTGCTCCTTCGGTGACATTTTGTCAAATGCCAGTGGGGAGGGGGGCTGCTTATCTGCGGCACGCGCTCCGATGACCTTCACAGCGCTGGCCAGGTGCCTCCTTGCTGTATTTACTCTTATTTATAGCTCTCTCCTCCACCATCCCGTGCCCCCCTCCTGGCACCGAGGGCAGCCACCCCTTGCCATGCTCTTATCAGGGAGCGGAGCGGGAGCCGACACAGCCCTGCGGTGACAGCTCTGGGACGGGCAGGCGCCGGCTGCAGGGGCACGCAGGGTATGGTCGGTGCCCACAGGGCAACAGGATGGTGCTGGTGGCACCAGTGCCGCTGCCCCCTCGCTCCCTTGCCCCACCTGGAACAATCACACGGTGTCTGCTGCCCGCATGGCCATAATCCCCATTTCAAGCAGTCTGTAATTACGGATTTCCCTGATAAGCGTTTACGGCTCTCTCCAAGCTCCTGCCCAAGGTGTTTCTTTCCTTTTCAGAGCTCAGGGCAAAGCATTCCCATCTGCAGCAGGGCTGTGGTGGCAGCTACCCGTGGGGCTCCGAATTTTCTCACCTTGCAGCCGGGATGCCATGGGCTAATTTGGAGCTCTGTCTCCCGTTTGTGTGTGGATGTGTGTTTATCCCTTAATGCCTTGAGCAGGCACTGAGTGGTGGGGATAGAGGGGCAGTGAGTCACAGCCCCGCTCCCTGTGAGAGCACAGCCTCCGGCTTCTTCCTTCACCCTCCCTGGGAAGCCCCCTCTTTCCTTCCTTTTTTTTGTTCATTAGACACAGAGAGCAGCTAAGTGGCATGTGAGTGACAAGCCGATTGCACAGCATCCTGGGGACATGTGTGGAAGTGGCGGTGCAGATCTGCCCTTCCAGCTTAACTGGGATTAAGCCATGGAGAGGCTGCCGTGCCCCATCCGCGCCGGCAGACTTCAGAGCCTTGTGCTCGTGCAGCACCGCTGAGCACAAGCACGGCATGCCTGCTGCGCCCGGAGCTGTGCTGCAGAGCACTTGGCCACCACTTCAAGGGCCTGCAGGGAGGAGGCTGCAAGATAAGGGCCAGTGCTGCCTCAGTGCTGTCTCTGAGCTGTGGTCATGGACTTGCTGGTGCCATGCATGGGAGAACCCATTGCTCTCCAGGAGCCCTCAGGCCGGCCATGACCACACATACTGCTGGCTGGTTCAGCCCGAGGAGCCCAAGTTCACATTGAAAGAGAAAAAAAAACATTTCCCATCTTGTTAATCCAATATTTGAAATAGAGCTGGGCTCCTTTCTTAGCAGATAAAACCTCACAAATACCTGCACTGAAGTTAGTGCTGCTCCAAAGCAGGAGAAAAAGCTGCAAACCACCTGCCTGGGGACATGGCCCACCTGCTGTCCCCATGCCAGCATTAGTGCCTGGCTGAGCTCAGCAGGGTCTGCTCAGAGGTGACTCTGGCCAGCAGCTGCCCCAGCTTCCAGGCAGACCCCAGCTACGAGGAAACACGAGGTGGCTGTCCCCTGCCTCCCCGCTGCCTCTGCTCAGGCAATTGCTCTAGGTGAAGGCACAGAACAGGCTGGGAGAGTTCTTTGCTTTGAAAGAGGCTGCACTGTGCTTTCTTGGGAAAAGGCCTGGGCAGAGCAGGGCCCCATCAAAGAGCCGTCACCACAGTGACCTCTGAATGTCCCTGGCAGCCTGTCCTTCGTGCTGTCGCTGCTCCTGGCTCAGATGTGGTACATGGGGACGCCAGAGACAATGAGTAGAGAGTACCTGGAGCCAAGGTATCTCCACAGCACGGCACAGGGCTAGTGGGCAGCTCTGCACAAACCTGCAAAGTGAGCACAAAGCCCCACTGTGTGGGTCCCTGCACATCTTCCAGGCAGGTCCTGCTTCCACTATTGACACTCTGGCTCTGTGTCCCTGGACAGTGTAGGGCAGTGGCATGGGGACCTGGAGTTGTTCCTGCTGCAGGATGAGTTGGACATGGCAGAGCTCCCTGCAGCTTTGGCTGCAGCCATGCAGCAGTGAGCACAGGCCAGGTGTCCGGGCTGGAGGATGCCTCCAAATTTTCAAGCATGTCTCCATGGGTGTTTGCTGGCTGCACACCAAGAACCCATGGCTGATCTTCCTACAAACTCCCGAGTAAAATTAGAACAAAAGTTCACTCCTCTCCCAAGGCAGCAGGAAGTGGAAAGGATGGGAAAAGGGAAAGCTGGAACAGATGAGGTCCCATGCCCAGAGCAACCCTGCACCAGTACGCACTGGTACCACACTGGTACCTCACCAGCACCAGCTCATGCTCCCCACTTGTGCTCCTGACCCGACGAGACCCCTCCTGCTGGAATCACATGGCCTGGCACAGGGCTGCCCTGCTGGTATGCGGGGCTTTGGGCCACTGCTCACCCATATGGGAGCTGGGAGTCCAGGAGCATCCACCGTGAATACTGCTGGGGTCACTGCAGCACAGGGCACCAAATGCCTGTCTCTGGGTGCCTGGCTTGGGCAGCTCCATGGCATTGGATTGCAGGAGTTTATTTTTACCCAGCCCTGTTGCCAACGGGGACGTGTCACATCTGTGGAGTTGATCAAAAGACGTCCCAAGCACTGGTGTCAGCTGCTCCTTGTGATCAGCACCAAGAACTTTTCCCTGATGGCATATCAAAAGGAGCAGGAGAATTTGTCTGCTTTGCTATTTTTAATTGAACATACACACACGTATATATGTGTGTGTATGGCTTTTCTAAAAATAAGCCCTTTGCCTGTGTTCCCATGGGAAGATTTAGGGAGAAGGGGGAGCTGGAGTTGTTGCAGGAGATGAGGAAGTCAGAAGTACTGCCTTTGCCCTTCCTGCAGCTCAGTTTGAGATCCCTGTCCCCCTGCTGCGTGGCGGAGCAGAGCCTGTCAGCGCCGCACAAGTGGAGGCCACCCTGTTTTTCTGCCTCTCTCACGTGCTCAGATGTTTGCCTGCTTCGAAATCCATTTGCTGTGTAAACAAACTTGCTTCCCTCATCACCAGAAAACTCCCTCCGGGCAGCCAATGCTGGGGCGATGCACGCGGACCTTTCACCCTGTGCTGGAGCCCCGTGTTTTGCTGGGGATGCATGGGGGCAGCGGGGCAGGTGGGTGCAGCTCCATGCGGGCAGTGAGGAGCCAGGTGGGATCAGGGCAGGTCTCAGCTGTGTTCCGTGATCAGTGGATATTTTTAGCTCGGTTCCTGGAGCTCCAGTCGCCCCACGTGCACATGGATGATGATCTCTGTGCCGTTTTTCCCTTCTTGCCTGTGCAAGGAGCCTGAGGGGCCCTCATTGCAGTGCCTTGGGGCCTGCGCCTCCCCAGGGAGCAGTGTGCTGCCATGTAGCAGGAATGGGGACAGGGTAAGTGGTGCGAAGCCATCCTGCAGAGCCTTGCCCTGTGTGTTGCATGTGTCTGCGCCCACAGTTCTCACCTCTCTCTGTTGTTGGGGCAGCAGGATGAAGCCTGGGTGCTCGCCGTGCAACACAAAAGGCACCACAGGCTGCATGCCAGCTGCCATACCCCAAGCTCTGCCTATCCTGGGCTCAACACATGCGCAGCGTTTCCATTTTATCCCAAAATGCCACTGTTGTAGTCTGAGGAATGTGCTTGAGAGGAGGTGATGCGTGTGGGGACCCCAATGAAACCCCTTGCACTGCAGCTGCACGCTCACTGCCGCTTTCTTCTCTCCCCAGTATGAGGTGTCTGATGAGGAGCATCTCTACTCCGACTTCCCTGAGATCGATTTGTCCCAGCTGGATGCCAGCGACTTCGACTCGGCCGGCTGCTTTGGCGAGCTGCAATGGTGCGCAGAGCACTCTGAGACTGAGTCCAGCCAGTACAGCACCGATGACTCTGAGCTCCTCCAGGTACCCATGGAACATGGGGACACGGGGACACATCCCTCCATGAACTGGAGGCAGAACCATTTGTGTGGCGCGTGCTGGGTGACAGCCAGGCACCAGGGACCCAAAGGCAGAGGCGTGGGGAGCACAGGGTGTGTGGAGAAGAGAGGGAAGGTGCGATGGGACTGCTATTAATATCCCCTCCCCAGCTGATTAGTGCTCTCATTAATTTGCTCGCTGTCTGTAAATGGAGCAGGCAGAGTAAGGATAATGAGGAGGTGCCAGAGCCGCCTTTCCCAAAACTGTCCCTCCTCCCATGCTGCGGCCTGGATGTGCCCATCCTCTCAGGGCTGCCATGCCCTTCTGAACATCCCCAGGCCCTTGACTTGGAGGCCAGCTTGGCCTCCAAGCCTACAGAGTCGCCTACAGAGGGTTACTTTTGGGGAAGGAGGAGAATTTGTTCTTAAAGAAAAGGAACAACAACAAAAAAGTCCCAATATTTTCCAACCTGGCCATAATAACAGCCCTCTGGCTTTGGTGCTGTGCTGATGCTGTGCTTGAAAGTGGTCCAGTCCTGCTGACGGACCTTCATCACGAGATGCATATTTTCCGCTGAACTTCCTGGGGAAAAGATAAACAGAAAAGAAATGCAAAAGGCAGGCCTGTGAGGCACAGCAGAGTATGATGAAATGTATCCCACTGAACTCGTGTGCGCTGCAGTCTCGTGCCAATAACAGGAGGAAAAGAAACAGAGCCAAAAATGGAGCATCCTGCTGCCTTTCCCTGGAGCCTGATCTAGTAACTGCGAGCAAGGTTAGGGCATGGAACAAAAGATATTTAGTTTTCAAACAAGAAGAGAGGAGCAAGGGAGGCTATGTGCAGACAGCAGTCCTCCTCGTGAGCCTGACTTTGTTCCCAATCTAATTTTATGTTTGCTTCTTGTCGAGTATGGTTTATGTTAAGGATATTACGGAGGAGGACCAAAAGGTGCCTGAATCCCTCTCCCTGCTCCTTTCAGATAATAGACAGCGAGAATGAAGCGCTGCTGGCGGCCCTCACCGAGACACTGGATGATATGCAGGGAGATGACATGGGCCTGGCTGCCTTCCGATCTATGGAAGAGGGGGACACGCTCAACCATGCCTACACCTCGCCTGCCCCCTCCCCCAAACCCACCGCCCTGGTCACGGGGGAGCCGCCCCCGGCCCCCGAGGTTGATGAGCTGTCTCTAGTAAGAACCCACTTCCTACTGTTTAAGGTGGATTTGGATGAGCCCCTGATAAGCCGGCTGCATGGGTATGATAGGAAGCAAAGGTCTGAATTTTTTCATTCTAGGCTTAAAACTCTCTTTAACCGTCAATACCAAAGCATATACTTGTATTGTATACGTATACATGTTCTGCATCATTGCTGTCACCTCCATCGCCATCCTCACGGGAACAAGCTGGGTGCTGCTGTGTGTGTTCCAGTATCTATTTAAGGGGCCGGGGTGGGTGCCACCCACAGGGGGTGTCACAAGGTGGGGGGTGGCATGGTGAGACCCACAGCCCCTGTTAATGCCAGGAGAGGCTGTGGGCTGCCTGGGGCTCCTTCCAGAGCATCATGGCCCTAAGGCCCACCCTGTATCCCCAGGACAAAGCTCCCGCTGCTCTCTAATGAGAGACAGAGGGGACTTAGCCTGAGTGCGAGTACTGCCCTCAGCTTGTAGGGGTGGGTGTAACCCCCCCATGCCTTCTCCACAGCTCCCCCAGGGCTGTGTGGCCTCAGTCCCTGTAGCCTGGAAACGGGATATCTCTTCTGGTCCCTGCATTACCAGGCTCGGCCCCGCTCCCTATCCCGGCCCGCTGCAGCATTTGCTGCAAATCTCTGCCATTCCCGGGAAGTCCATGGGGATGGGGCCACTTGTCCTGCTTCCTCCCAGGGCTCACGGCCCCCCCAGACCCCAGCCCTGCCCGGGGTCCCCCCAGCCCCACTGTCTGGTGGGGAGGAGTGACATCCAGTGGTGAGAGCGCGCATTTCCACCTCCCACAGTCCCGCGCGCAGGTGGGTGTATATATCACACACAGTATGTATGTGTATATATAGGATGTATACGTTGCAGGGGGAGGGAGAAGGTGCTGACTGCTTCCACCAACAGGAGCTGCACACCCACAGCCCTGGCTGATGCTCTGACCTGGGCACCCCCATTCCTATTATCCAAAAGATCCCAGTGCCTGATCCAGGGCACTTCAGATCTGTGCCTCCATGCAGTCCTGCAGAGGCTATGCGGTCGCCCTGTGCTGAGCCGCTGTTGCCTCCAGGTGCAGCACAAAATGCTGTTGCTGCTGCGTGTGGTGGGTTTTTTTCCTGACCAAAAAAAAAAGGTTTTTGAGCAGAAATGTTTTGCTAACCTGGCTGTCAGGAGAACTCCACTGTGACCTCAGGAGAACTCCACTCTGACCACCCTTTGGTTTGCAGTGGAGTCTCCGGGGAAGAACCTCAGCCCAACACAGGGGTTACATCCACACGGTGCTTTGCAAGCTCACTAATGAGCGGGGGCCTCGTTCTGGGTGTTACAGCTGAACGAGCCTTGGGGAGTACCCAAGACTGGCCCAGATCAGTCACCATGTAAATATGGACTCTGTCACAAAGGACAGAGCTGATGGATTGTGGCATGGAATATTACGACAGCTCCCATGTGGTTGGAGTGGGGATGGCTCTGGGAAGCAAATTCCCCTGCCCCACATCCCCACTGCCCTGTGCTGCTTCTGGGCATGAGGCTGTGGGCACTGGGAGGTGTGAGACCCCTCCTGCCTTTTTCCCCTGCTTTGGGAGCTCAGCACTGGGCACAGCCCGCAGCCCCCTGCGCGTGGTGCTCATTGGAGGAGATGCCATGCTGACACGCTCTCTCGACACTTCTCGTTGCAGCTGAAGAAATTGCTCCTCTCTCCATCGCCTCCGAGCTGTGAGGTGCAGAGGGATGGGAGCGCCCGGCGCCCAGGGACACCCAAATCCCGGCCATCTCGACCCTACACAAAGGTATTTCCTCAGTGGTGCATGCACAGAGAAGGGCCCTGAGCCCCACGGTGATGGAAACAGCATCACGGGGTGGTGGAGTGCCCTCTGCTTTCCTGTATGTCTCTGTGGGGCTCAGCAAAATGTGTGGGTTTGTTCTGCTTTGGGGGATAACCTAGTTTTATTTGGCCCAGTCCTCTACCAGTGTCACTGAGAGCTGCTGTATGGGAACTGCCCCTTGGCCCCCTCCCACCAGCCTGCACCCACCGTGGCACCACTGGGCCCAGGGAGCACTGCAGCACCTGTCCCCAGCCCCCTGCTGACCCCAGCAGAAGCTGCCGTCAGACATTTTTCTACTTGGGTAACGGTAATTAGGATGGGCAAATTAGACTGCCTAAGAGCAGCTGTAAAACTCTCTTGGGAAGGAGGAGCTCCGTCATCCTGATTGTCTCCACCATGCCATGTGTCTCTTCCCCCGCTCTCGATGCCGGGCCCACGTCCACCTGCGGGCGCGGAGCTGACGGCTGGCTCTCTCCTCTCCCAAGGTGGATGCTCCCCGGGACAGGCAGGCAGGCGCTCCGCAGAGCCGCAGCTGCACCGAGCTGCACCGGCACCTCACCTCCACCACCCCCTGCGCCCAGACCAAAGCCCCCCGCGCACCCGAGCAGTGCCACAGCGGCCACCACTACCCACCCGTGGGTGACTGCGCCCAGCATGAGGACGACAGCGACTGCAGTGAGGACTCACTCAGCTCCAGCGATGCGGTGCCCTCTCCTTCCTCGGCGGAGGACAGCTCCGACGGACGGTTCTCCTGCGAAGGGGGGCTGCACTCGGTGGTGGAGCTCATCCGCTACATGCACACCTACTGCCTGCCGCCCAGGAAGCTGCCCGCCCGTGACGCTATTGATGCCAGGCCCCAGCCCTGCAGCAGCCCCTTCAAGAGAGCCAAAGCAGACTGTGCCCTGCAAGAGAGCCGGCCGGGCTGCGCCTGGCACGCGGCTGGGGCCTGCCAGAAGCCCGCAGCCTCCTTCTCCATCCTGAAGGAGCTGCTGGCGCGGGACCTGCTGTGCGATGTCAGCAAGCCCTACCGGCTGGGCAGGCCCGTGTACGCCTCCCTGGCCCGACTGCCCCCCACCTGCTGCCCTGCAGTGCAGGCCCAGGACAGGGAGGAGGCCGGTGGAGCCTGCAAATCCAGAGCCAAAGCGGTGCCAGAGAAAGCAGAGCCACGGCACAGCCCTGGGACTGAGATGGAGGCAACGGGGGAGCCTGGCAGTGTGGAGGAGGAGGCCGGGAGGCGTGCAAGCACCCCAGGCACAGCTGCAGGGAAGGCGGCCCGCAGGCCCGAGAGCTCTGTTTATGCCGTCCGACGGTCCAAGAGACTCAACCCTGAGCTGGGCCACTGGCTGTCCTTCCTCGACGAGTCGCCCCCCGACTCCTCTGTGCCCCAGGAGGCCGCAGCCAGTGGGGAGCCCGTGCCGTGCCCGCCACTGGAGGCCTTCCCTGCTGAAGAGCCTGCGGCCGAAGTGGAGGTGGGCGGCACAGAAGAGGGAGATGGCGGGAGCGCAGTGCTGCCAGCAGAGCCCCAGCCCCTCATCCCGGCATCCCCGGGGGATGGTGAGAGCTGTGAGAGCCAGCGCTGTGCCCCCCAGCAGCGTGCAGGTGAGGGGTGGGGGTGACCCTCAGGTGCTAGCTGGCCGCGGGGTCCCACACGTGGGGAGCTGGGGACTGTTCTGGTGTCGGGGTGCTGTTTCAATCCGCTCCCACCTTGCCTCCTGCCTCAGTTTCCCCATCGTAATGGCAGGAAGAGGCAGCGGGTGCCGCAGCAGCAGCCCAGCAGACACTGGGCTGGACCCCTCTGGGGTTCAGCTGTGCCAGTGCCCCAAAAGCACAGCCGGCACAGCCTGTCTGTGGCAAGTGCTTTGTGTGCATGAGCGGCTCCAACCTGCCGGCCCAGGCCAGGCCACACCGTCCCTTGTGTGGATGCTATCACCTCACTGGCAGTGGCCCCAGCCCCGGCTCCCGCTGCCCCGCGCCGCTGCCTGCCCACGGGCGCTGGAGGGAGCGCAGCTCCGCCGGTAACCCTGCTTCTCCTGCCTTTCAGAAACACCCCGGTGTCTCACGCTGTCCTTGGCGCAAACGTAAGTGCACACAGGATCTGTGTCGACAGAACTAACCGCGCTGGGGCTGGAAAGCCGTCTCATTGTGTCCGGCTGGGCATGCCAAAAAGCAGAGGGATGTGCAGCGGGGCGGGGGTGTGGGAGCCATGCACATCGCCTGGGTGCAAGGGGCTGGGGGGCTTCAGGCCCTTGGGTGAGGACAGGTGCGTGGGGGATGTGTCCCAAGGTCTGGCTGCAGCTCATTCCCAGCGGTGGCAAAGAGGGCACGCTGCTTGTCCCAGGCACCGCCAGGCACTAGGAGTGGTGGGATAGTACATTTGTAGGCAGCATCTTCTCAGCCTCCTTTTTTATATTTCCTGACTGTATTCACTTACACACATTCTTTTCCTTCTTTTCTGCTGTTCTCCAGTGACTCTACTTTTGGGAAGAGAAACTCGGTGTCAATGCTGACCATGGAGCTGTGTGGTACAGCAGGTAGGATGGGCTTTTAATGTCTCGCTTCTCCTTGGGTTGGAGAACAGCCTGAGTTCAGCCTAGAGCTGCTGGTGCATTCATCTTGTGCTGTGGGAGCCTCCATCATGATCAGCCACGGGGATTCATAACACTGTGAGCAGCTTCTAGGCTCCATCTTTCTGAAGAACAGGCAATGCAGTAGGTGTTTGGATGTGGGGGCTGTTTAGGGGTCTGCTGCTTGGGCCAAGGGGGAGTGTGGTGGTCCTGCTGGGGATCCAGCATCCTTTTATCCCAAAGTGCCGGTGAGTGGATAGATGTCAATGCTGCTCATCCTTTGAGGTCGAATGGAGTGTGTCAGTTGGGGCAGAGCTGACTCCTGCTGACTCCTGTGGTTTGTTTGTCACGGGTTCAGGTCTCACGCCACCCACTACTCCACCGTACAAGCCTGCTGAGGAGGATCTGTACAAGCCAGACATGCCCCCGGAGACAGGCAAGGAGGACAGCACAGTCCCCAGCTCCAGAACTGGCAGCACAGGGGACACGGCCACCTTTCAGAAAACTACGAAGAAGCACCCTGAGAGGACAGAGCTCTTGGCCCACCTAAGCCGAGCTGCTGAGCAGTCAGGAGTGCTCAAGCGGCCCTTTTCACGCTCCTTTGGGGACCATGACTACTGCCAGGTGCTGAAGCCTGAGGGCACCCTGCAAAGGAAGGTGCTCAAGTCCTGGGAGCCCTCAGGCCAGATTGAGATGGAACACAAGAGGAGGGTCCCAGACACACACTACCAGGGGCTGGACCTTGGCAGCAAGGAGGCAGGTGGCGAGATGGTGTGGAAGGATGGCATCAAGCAGCTGAGAGATCAGGACATCAGAGCCAGTTTAACGAAGCACTTTGGTGTCCCGGACAGTCCTGTTGACGATGAGGACATGGCTTTCTGCAAGACCCCTGAGTATGACACTGTTTTTGACGACAGCTGCAGTGAAAGTGGCTCCCTGGTAGAGGAGGAGGAGGAGGAGGAAGAGGAAGAGGAGGAGGAGGAGCACTGTGGCAGCCCATTGGACACCAAGCTGTGCCTGCGGAGAAATCCCCTCTCCAGGACCAGTTTGCATTATTGCTCCCGGAGCAGGTCCAGCTCGGGGTCTTCGTGCTGCCGGTCCCGATCCCCCACAAGCAGATGCACTTTCAGGTACAGCTGGGCAGTGGAAAGGGCTGACAGCCCTCAGCAGCTGCAGGCAGTAGCCTGGGTCACGTGCTGTTGTAGAAGCTTCCTTTGTCCGTGGCTTGGGACAGTCCTGGGCCAGACTGGCTGTTGGCCTGACCCAGTGCAGTGGCTGTCTCCTCCCTTCCTGCTGCAGGAGGTCCTTGTGTGAATCTCAGGGCTTCCTGCTCCCAGCACCAGCCCTGATATCATTCCTGCTGTGCTTGGTGCACAAGGCTGTGCTCCCAGCACTATCCAAAGGCACTGTATGACAGCACTGGCTCTCTCTGGTCTGCTAGCCTGAGTCATAAAAATGCTAATTAATTAAAATCTATTGATATAATTGGTACTACAACAGCAGCTGCTGAAAATATCAGCCATAGCCAGAGAGCGGCACCTGGGGAAGTAATGTGGATTTCCACTGTGCTGGGAGCAACAGGCAGAGGCCGGAGCCATTCCTGTGAAGGGATATTATATTATATCATTATAATATAATATAATTACATAATTATATTATATATTATAATTAGAGCCCTCTTCTGGCATCAAGGAAAGGTCTTCCCAGTGTTGGAGCACAGCGGAATGCTCTGCATGACCCAATCTCTCCTCTGCTGCTAATAGTTCCCAGCGCCTAAGCTCCTTTCTGACAGCTGAAGCTTTCCCCCAGTTTTGGGCTGTCCCATTTTTGGGCTGACCTTGACTCTTGTGCCCTGCAGGTGTAAGAACAATGAGCGGTGTCAGGGTGGCAGCAGGAGCCGGGGCCAGCTTGAGAAGAAACAGGAAAAGGCCATCGTAAGTGAGCAGGGAGCTGCAGCCATGGGCACCCAAATGTGCACTGGGACAAAGAAACCCACAGCCCTCAGTGATCTATACTGGAAAAGCAGCACTGGAGCCCATTAGTTCTGGCTTCAGCATCATTTGGTGCAAGGCCAGTGTTAAACAAGGACATGGTGGGGGAAGAGAGAAAATCTAAAGTAAAGTAGGAGCAATTGGCAATTGGCAATATGCAGAGTCCTTGGCACAGAAATACCCAGAGCATCCCACGTCAGCGCTCCATTGTGGAGCTGGCAGCTGGGGTGGTGAACTGGGGAATCCTTGGAGCTGCCCTACCACCACCACTGCTGCAGAGGCAGCTCGGGTGCACGAGTGTGTGGCAGGAATGGGATGTGCAGGGACATAGCTGCTGTTCCTCTCTACTGCCATGCATATATGCATATGTTCACACCTGCCCATCTGGCATCATTTTACTGCAGCATAGTTGAATTTTTCCCCCAGTTGTTTCAGGAATATTCCCTGATGACTTTACAACGATGAGCTGCAAACGCCAGGGGGGGTGCAGGAGGCACTTAATGAGAGTAAGGGGCGTTAGCTGGTGGGCTGGGAGCCAGCAGCACTGCATGGTCAGGGTGGGGGCTCCTGGCACTCCGTGTTTCCAGTATCCGTCGGCAGCAGTGGAGGTGTGGGTTGGAAGCCTGAGACCTGTGGCTTGGTGCTGGCAGGGGGAAGGCCGGGTGGTGTACATCAGGAACCTCTCCAGCAACATGAGCTCCAGCGAACTGAAGAAACGCTTCGAGGTGTTCGGTGAGATCGTGGAGTGCCAAGTCCTGTCCAGGACTAACAGGTGGGTGGCGAGGTTCCTGTGCATGGGGGTCTGCACCGTGCCCATCCCAGCCCGGTCCGTGGGCACATGGCACAGAGCAGAGTCACATTTGCATGGCTCTGGAGCCTGACACAACTCCACTTCTTTCTCTGGTTGTTCAGAGGGGATAAATACGGCTTCATCACCTACCGGTATTCAGAGCACGCCGCCTTATCTCTGAAGAACGGCACCTCGCTAAGGAAGAGGAACGAGCCTTCCTTCCAGCTCAGCTCTGGTAGCCTTGGGAACTTCTTCTGGACCAGATACACTGACTTAGGTAAGAAGGCTTCCTCAGAAGCATCCTGTTTATCAGCGTGTTGCGGTAACAGCACTGCATCTTTGTCATGCAAGAATCCTAAAGCTTTTCCAGCCTGCAGCAAAAGCCCACCTGCTCTGGCACAGCTCACACAGCTGTTCTTAGCTCAGTTGGATGGCTTTGGGTGCCAAGGGCAGGAGGATAGCAGCTTGTGGGAGGACCCCAGAGTGTGCGGGCCACAAAGCACAGCGTTCCAGTCCAGGGCCACAGGATCTCAGCCAATGCACAGATCATCCTTTCCCATCTGTGTTTCTGCTTGACACTTTCCAGCAGAGATCTCCCTTCCCTGTCATTAGAGAAAGCAGTCAACAACAGCTCCAAAATGTGATCTGAATTATTTGCTGCTTGACAGGACAATATCCCCAGCATTGCGTATGTACTTTTCATCCAAAATGATAAGGAAATGCACTGTGGTTGCGTTAACTGTATTGGTGCTGTGTGGATTTCTGCAAGCACACACTCTGCTCTCCATAGGCCCCTGCCTGGATTCAGTCAGGCTCACTGAGCCTCACTCCTCAGCCTTTGCTAATGGACAGGAGCGAAACTGTGCTGATTCTGAAAGAGAAACCTGATCCAGCCTTGCTTGGCTCTTGTTACTTTGACTCTCGAGTGTTTCATGAACAGTACAGGTTAATTTCTGCACCCTCTGCAGTAAGTGAAGTGGTTCTATCTCACTTCATGCACAAAATAAGGCAGTCCTGCTCCATGCCCAGAAAATAAAGCCATACATTTTGATTTCCCCCTAGGTGCCCAGTCTGACACAAGTACTGCCTGATCCCTTAGCACCTTGTAATACTTCATTTGCTCAGAGCAGTACTCCAATTTTGGTTGTGGGTGCAAACGCTCATTATTCATGTAATAAACCCCAAGATCCTTCATTCTGGGCTCTGAGGAGGTAAGAACCAGCATGCAACACATGATGAAAGCACTGGCTGTGCTATGCTGCGGGGAGCAGAGCTACAGGGACCCCAGCATGGCTCCCAGCTCTTGCAAAAAATGTGCACACGAAGGGGTTAAGCTGCTGCTAAATGAGGCTGCCTTATTTCTGGCATTTGCTAGATGTGGCAGGCTTTGTCATGGCACTCTTTGTTCAGCTTCTGATGCAAGAGAAGGGGAGCTCCACAGGCAGACGCCCACGCTTGCCGTGACCTGGTTGCTCACGTGGGAACTGCCACACTTTGGGGACTCAGAACCCGTCTGGATCTGGCAGTTTTTGTGAATTTCTGACATCTAACCTGACCTGCGAGAGCCTCTCCACCAAACACCAGTTTGCTCCTTTTCAATGGGGACAAACAGCCCATTTTCCCACTTTCTCTCATTCTGGGATATGGGATAACAGCGGCACGTTTGCAGGCACCCATCAGGGGAAACACCAGCTCAGGTGCTTGGTGCCTGCCAGCACGGCCAGGGCTCAGCAGTGTGATGGCACAGGGAGCGTGGTGCCTGGGCGTCCAGCCATCCCTGACCCATGTGCTGTGTCCTGCTCTTCCCAGATGGCAGCGTGGAGGAGTCCTCCCCGGCGCCGGTGAAGAGCAAGTATGAGACCATGGATTTTGACAGCTTGCTGCAGGAGGCCCAGCTAAGCCTGCATCGGTAACAGCCTTAACCTTGGAGGAATACCTCAATACCTCAGTCAAGGCACTTCCAATATGTTTACGTTTTCAAAGAAATTATTCAGTCTATGACAAGCGAGAGAGAGCGAGAGAGCGAGAGCACGCACGCGCGAGAGAGAGACTGCTGTCCCTTTCAATTGATGTTTACATTGAACAAAGCTGCTTCTGTCTGTGAGTCCCCATGGTGTTGATGTCTCACTGCCACACAATAGTCGCCCCGCTTCTGACTGGTTGTTTTTGGGTGAGCCTAGGAGCCCCCGGCCCCTCTCCCCCGGCTCTCGCCGTGGAGTTGCAGCTGTGTTCACCATAACATTTTTTGTCCGTAGTGTGTGATGATGAAATTGTTAATTGTGAATAGAATCAGGATTATAAACTAATTTTTAATAGAAGAAGAAAAAAGAAGTATATACTTAAAGATGTATTTATGGCTCAAATGTACTGTAATTCAGATTTATTGTACCGCTTCCTTGATTTTTAACTATGCACTGTAATGAGGCACTTGCCACTGAGCAAATGGGGGTCAGAGCAGAGCCCCAGAGCCAGCGTTCGCCCTCTGCCACGAGGCCGCCCGCCTCCCCGCCGGGTCACCACTTTGCCGTCAAAGCCATTCTCCTCGTTGGGGCCGAGCCCCGGCCCCCAGCTGCCGAGAGGGGCCACGGTGTGGGCATGAAGGGAAGGCTGGTGAAGGAGTGGCACGACCACCTCCGGGCATCCCCGCTCCAGCCTGCCGTGTGCAGGGCACGGCAGCTCCATGTCTTTGCCCTCCGACACGCTGCCCATTCTGCAGCCGGTGCCCGATAAGCCATACACCCACCCAGCACCCGGTTGGTGAGCCGGATCCGTGCCCACCGCCGGCGCGCTCCGTGCTGCTGCCTCCGTGCCCAGCAGCGTGAAGGAAGCGTGGCAGCTTTGCTGAGTCTGTGGCTCCTGGCTGGCCTGCCGCTGCGTGCTCCAACCCCTGCCTTTTGCCAGGGGCCAGGGCCGCCCGGCACCACTGGATATAAGGCATGCTCAAGCAGCGTCCCCATGAAATTTGCTTGCAAACTTGTTCCCCACCTCTGGGAAAGGTGGGAGCGGGAGAGACCCCAGCCTTGGTTGGAGGGATCCCAACCGAGAGCAGGCCAGGGGGAAAGGAAATCTCCCTGGCTCCTCAAGCCATCTCCATCACCCTCATTTGCTTTCTGGACACAGAGATCATTAGGGATTTAGCCATTCTTTGTAGATAGAATATATAGCCTTAACTCTGCCAATAGATAGATTAGAGTCTTCTGGGGTCTCCCTGGTACGCGACTTAGGGTTTTTATTCTCATTTCCTCAGTGTGGATGCCATTTCATCTTGCAGGCAGTATTACCAAAGCCCCCAAAACTGCAGGAGGTTCGGTTCCAGGAGCACTGCCTTGCTGACACAGCCTGCGGCTCCAACCCAGGCCTGTCCCTGACAGAAAGGCTGCCAGCAGCCATGCGACAGCACCAGTAAGGCAGTGACACAGCTCCACTGGTTCCCACACCTGCCACCAGAGCCGGCCGTGTCCTTGTGCCACTTGGCTCTAAGCCCAGAGCAAGGGCAGAGGTCTCTCCTGCCACAGGCTGTCCCCATCCTATCCCCAACCCAGCATACACGAGTAACCCTGGCCGAGACTGAGCATCTGCTATTGGCAATTGCCTCATTGTAGCTTTGCCTTTTTCTGTCCTAGTATTTCCTCACAACAATGATGTTTACATGTGATTGCTATAGAGCTTATGTAGAATGTATATAGCGACACATTTAGGGTGGGTAGTACTGTCCTGTGCTGTGCTGATGTTTTTCAGAAAACGATCAATCCAAAAAAAAGAGAAAAACAAAAAAAAAGGCCAAGTGGAATTCTTCCATCTCCTCCTTGCTCAGCCATGGGAGCAAGCCCTGGGCTGCTCTCAGCTGGAGGATGCATCAAGCCTGGCAGAGGGGAAGGGTAAGCACGGTGGGGCTGCTGGGTCCTCGAGGACCCCACTGGGGCAGCCTCCAGGTGCATTGCCAGCCTTGGTTTCTGTGAGCCCCCAAAAACATCCAAAATTTGATGTTGCTTTCCTGCGGCTTCCCGTGCCATCGCAGCACTTCTGCACAGAGGCACGGTGCTCCCTGCAAATGGGAACTTTGTAACGCACAGAGCCAATCAGTACTGCAGTCGTAGGATAGGAAGAGATGCAATAAGTGGTCTTTGTGTTGCCTGAAGCCTATAAGTGGATTTTTTGTTGAGGTTTGGGGGTTTTCGGTTCTTTTTCCCCCTCCCTTGAATTTGGACGGCTCATTGTCCCTCTCCCCTTGAGAATCGTCTCCTGCACTGATGCAATACGCACACAGGTGCTCAGGCACCCTCCTCGCCAGCCCCCATGCCTCCCCCCAGGTTAGGATTTGGTGAGCGCAGAGCGTTTCAGCCTGAGAAGCACAGGTGTGGCTGCCTGCCGGCTGGGTTTAGAATCTCTCAAGCAGGGGTAGTGGTGAAAAATAAGTTTCCACTGGAGTTTTATTTTTTTAACGGAAAGGTTTTGTTTGCTCACAGCGCCCAGGGGTGAGGAGGGGCCAAGGAGAGCTCGCTCCATTCAGGGACTGAGGCTGCTCTGGGTGCAGGGAAGGGCTCTCGCGCCCCTCACCGCTGGGGCACAGCCCAGAGAATCTGGGAGCAAAGGGTATTTTAAGGTAGGCAATAAGTAAGGAGGAGATTTATTTTTCTAAGAAGTATATAGCTCTAGAATGTCCCCTGATAGCTGCCTGTGAGTACTGTGGGGAGATACTAAACGTGAAGAGTTTGATGATGAAATGCCGTTTCGCTTTTTTTGCACAGATCTGCCCCGTAAAATCTTGCTGTTCAGGATGGGATACCAGGTTTCCTGGCTGGAATCCAGCAGGTTCCTGGGGCTCCATAGGAGAGGAGCCGATGTTTCTGAGTCTGGGCTGAATGCAGAGGACAATCCCAGGTGTTAGGTTTGATGCTGCCCCAAAGATGAGGTTCACCCCGACTCCTTGTCAGCACAGCTCGCTGGGTTGCGCGCCTTCCCCACAGGAGCAGCAGCTCAGGCGCTGCGTTGCAGGCCGAGTGTCTGACTTCAGCGCTGGTCCATGTGGAGCTGCATTACAGACCAGCGTTTGGATCGTTTTGAATCGTATTCTTTCTTTTTGGCATTGTGCTGAATGACGAACTCCATCGTTGTTCGTAGCTGAGCCCTGAAGCCCCTTCTGTTCTATCTCCATCTGTCCCAGCAATCTCAAGCAATATGAACCAAACTCAGCCTTCGGGCTCCATTCCTCATCCCCGGAGCCGTCGCAGCGCGGCACCGCCAACACCGCGTGGCCGGGGGCCGAATGCATGTGAGAGAGAGGAAGGTGAAAGCGATGCATTTCTCAAGAAAGGTGTAAGAATTTCACCTAAAAAGGGGCACATCTGCTTTGTTATTTATAATAAAAGCTAATTTTTTTTTTTTTAATTAACTAAAAGGACACTGCTGATAATTATTAGGGGCCAGTTCTGCCCCCTTCCTCGTGCTGAGTAAGTACTGCTTAACTCTGTGATTTTCTGCTTGCAGAGTAAGTCGGAGTGGCAGAGTTGATCCCTCTGTGATTAAGAATCAAGTTTTTAGTCTGATTTTTTTTAATTGGTAGCGGTTTTTTATATTTCACTTTTTTGTTCCCCCCCTCCCAGTTCCGTTCCGTTGTGTCCTTATTTATGTAATATACTTTAACCTTAAAAGATGGCATGGATTCCTATGCCTTTCCTTTATTATTATTATTGTTATTATTTTTAAACAGAGATTTATTTCTAGTGTGATTTAACTGTCTACCTTCTAAAACGAGAGAACGTTTTCTTGTATTTTTACATTGTCAGATTCTATAGTTTCATAGATAATTTAACCAAATCGCTCGATGTATTATCTATATCTATCCAGTGGGTATAAAAGTTCTATTTTAAATTGTGTAAATACTTCAGAACTGGCTTCTTTTTCCAGACTCCCCTGCCGCGGAGTTACTTGTTTACATCACAAAGACTGTAGAATCTCTACGCTCATGTACTGTAAATAGTGAAGTGATCTGCCTATAAATAAACGATAACATATATACTACAAACTGGGAAACAAACCGATCACGAGCAGTGAGTCTGTGCTGCTGTCAGGGTACCAAGCAGGTGTTCCGTGCAGCAGGATGTGGCAGTAGGCTGGTGTGCACTGGCCTGGCTGTGGGGACGTGGGGTTGTGTACAAACTCCAACAGTTACACTCATCCATTTGAGAAAAAAACAACAGAAACAAAAAATTACAACAAAACCAGCACAACGGTTTTCTGTTTTGGCATAGCTTTCTGGTAAACCAACTTCTTCTCACACACCTGGGAATGCATTTGTAGCTTCAGTGCCTGCTCTATCAGTCAGGCAAAACCAGACAGCAGGCACAGCTTGCCCTGTGGGAGGGAGAGGGGCCAGTGACTGGCTGTTGTGCACGGGGACAGCCTCTGATGCTGACCTTGGCTGGCTGGAATCAACGAGGGCAGCATCTTCAGCATCTTCTGAACACCTGACCTTGAGCAGGGCTGGCTGTGCTCTGAGCTCCCAGCCCAGCAGGGGAACTCAGCGCTGGCACTGTAAGGTCCCGGTCGGGGCTCTGGAGCCCACATTTGCCCACTTGGGATTTCTCCATCTTGACTTGGCCAGATCTGACGTGTGTCTTCAGAGGGAAGACTGGGGAAGGCTTTGGTGTTTTTTTTGCCTCTTGTCAGCTCAGGGACCTCTGCCTTACTCTCCCAGTGTCACTGACCTCTGCCAGCAGCTGCTGCCTGTCTCGCCCATCTTGCTGTTCTTTGCCCTGCCAAACTTTGCTCTCTCTGTACACCAGCTGTGGATGCTGTCTATACTCTCTATGAGCTTTTAGGGGCTGGTGGAGAGCTTGCTCTAGATGCTGCCCCTTGTGGGTTCACAATCTGTTCCTTCTTTCTCTCCCCCTCAGTCCTTGGCTGGATACATTTTAGTTTTTCATATACCATCTCTACCTCTAAGTACCTCTTCAAACTCACGCTTGGAGCCCTCACACTTCTCAGCAGCCTCCTGCAGGTAAGAAGATACCATTTCCCAACTAGTCCCTCTCCTCAAATGCCCACCTCAGTGCTGGGTGGGGGTGAGGCTGCTGTGCCTCAGGCTCTTGTTGCCTGCATGGCACAGTGGGCTACACCCAGTGTTGGCTGAGCAGACTCTTGAGGAGCCATGCAGCAGGAGCACATCTGCCCTGGGCGAGCCACAACAGCTCAGCAGCAGCTGCAGTGGGTGAGGTGCAGGCAGAGCACTCTTGCAAATGTGCTGGGGCTCTCTGCTTGTCTGAGCATCTCTGCTTCCCTTTCAGTTTGACATCCACAAGGACCCACATGTGCAGAGCACTGAAGAAATGGCACAGGATGCTGAGCGGAGCCGTGTGGGGTTATGCCCTCCACCAGCCTGTGGGGCAGCAAAAGGATCTCCCCACTGCCTTCACAACAACGATCGTTTTAGAGGGAAACCATCTCCACTGCAGCAGTGCACGTGTCCTGAGTGTAATCCTCCCAAAAAAGGAGCACGAGGTGCCCCAGGTTCACAGCAGTACCCTGGAGCACAAAGGATTTACTGCCCATGCAGAACACACTGCTCCAGGGCGCAGAGAGGAACTAGATTTGCCTATACCCTGCCACACTCCAACCATGATTTGTATCTGCTCACGTTGAGTTGTATCACAAGGAGCCTTCATTTCAGTGAGTTTGCAAAATATCAGCATCTGCCCGGAGAGAGGCAGTGCAAGGATTCAGCTCACTGCTGCTGCGTGGGCAGTGAAAGCCTGTGTTCTCATCACCAACATCTCCATCCCTCACTGCAAGCCACTCATTTCAGGTGCAGGCAGGAACTCAGCTGTCCAAGGAGAACAGAGAACCCGTGCTCCCTACAGGTTGGCGGGGGAAGGCACTGCAGCAACGAAGCGCCTGGACCAGAAGTATTCCTCCCATGGCCAGCCTGGCTCCGGTTGGTACACGTGGCTGTTCTGAGGGACACACAAGACGTGGGGATGGGCTGTTGCTGCCATGCCAAGGAGAACAGAGGCCAAAGAAGAATTGAAAAGCCTGTTTGGCTGAAGCAGCACACTGTTGTGCCATGTGGGTCACCATGCAAACAGCCCAGGAGATAACAGCAAATTATTTACAGTGGTCATTACCTGCAGCTTCCAGAACCTTCTGGCTATCTAAACTCCTGAAGAAAATTAGGGAGATGAATTCTTTCTTCAGTGAAAAGATTAATAACTCTAATTAATTGAGGGTAAGAAAACCATATTTCAGGGCAGTGCTGAAAAAATAAACTATAAACCCTACAGAGGAGCAAAAAGTAATGATAAAGGACCCTGAGCTTTTGGGAATGACAAGAATACAGAAGTGGGCCAAGGTCACAAGAAAGCTTGGGGAGCATGCAGTGGGCTGATATGGAGGGAAGAATTGCACCCATCCGCACCAGCTGCAGTGCATGAAACAGGACTGGGAGTTGAATATCATCAGGAGGAGGTTTGTATGATAAATTCCTGTAAAATAAGCATCTACTGCTCCTCTGGGCATTTAACTGAGCACAAAGCACTTGCCCGGACGCTCTGCACCAGCCCCTGCAGACAGGTTGCAGCGAGGGCTGTGCCACCAGGGGCTGCAGGGACAGTTTGTGCTTGGACATTGCTACTGACCGTGGCCAACAGCTTCTGGTAAGACAGGAAGGGGGGAGTCTTGACTGTTTCAGGCAGCTGCGGGCTACATGGAGAAACAATACTAGGAAAGAGAAAGGGAAAGCATGTGACAGAAGGGTAATTTCTGCACATGTGTAAATCAAACCAATTAAAAGCAACTAGAACCAGGTTCTAACGTGATTTTCAGCTTTAGAACAGAGTTGATTGGAAAGCTCCTTTTTCTCCAAACCATTAATTTTATTCTCTTTTTTTTTTTTTTTTGGAGAGAAGGTTGTTGCAAAACACCAGGATCTCATGGGCCATTGCAGGTTTTTTAAGCAGGAAGTCAATCTAACTTCAAATTTGATGCTCCATTCCCTGAGATACTTCTTTCTCTTATCTATCTCCTCTTTAAGAGAAGCCAGTGACTGGCTGTTGTGCACAGGGACATCTTCTGATGCTGACCTTGGCTAGCTGGCATCTGCCCAATGAGGGCAGCATCTTCAGCATTTTCCAAATGCCTGACCATGAGCAGCATCCCTCTCACAGGATCTGTCAGCTCCATGTCAGAGCTCTGAGAATGGCTGTGACAGCAAATACATGGTTTGAAAATGTCTTTGGTGCTGCCCTGTTGTATGAGCCACGTCTGCTGGAGTGGCTTCAGATGTGCCAAAGGGAAAGGTTCATGAATGCAGGAGCCAGGTGCTTGTGTCCAGAGTGGAGGAGTGCAGCAGTGCTGTTAGTGGGAAGGCAGAAGCTGTTGGTGAGAGGAGCAGAGAGCAACTTCTTCAGTGAGATGAAGGCAGAGAGGAAACAAACATTGCAGGAGCAATAGGTGCACTGAGTTGGAGGACTGTTTGTGGTAATGATCAAATCCCAGGCAACCTCAATCTTGTAGGTGCAGTATTTGCTGCTCCACTTGGATATATATAAGACCATAGGACCCCATGGCATTCATCCCAGGGTATTCAGAGAGCTGGCCAGTGTCATTGCAAGACCTCTCTCAATGATTTTTCAATGGTCTTTGGAGAAGTTCCAGGTGATGGGAAGCTGTCAAACTTTCCAGTATTCAAGAAGGCCTAGACAGAAGACCCTGGTAGTTACAGGCCTGTCAGTCTCCCTTCAGTGCCTGGTAAAATTATGAACAAAATTATGCTGGGAGTTACTGAAAAACACTTGCAGGACAATGTGGTCATTGGTCACAGCCAACACAGGTTCCTAAGGGAAAGGTCCTGTTTATCTAACTTAATTTCCTATTATGACAAGGCCATCCACCTAGATGAGGAAAGGAAGTCAGCTGATGTTATCCTTTTGGATTTCAGTAAAACTTTTCATACTGTTTCTCACAGTATCCTTCTGGAACAGCTGTTCCAGCATATAGTTAGACAAAAACACCAGGGGTCACTTCCAACTCAGGATCTTCTACACATGATATCTATATGACTCTATGATTCCATTCTTTGTACATGTCCTGTTTTTCTCCCTGTTCTTACATCTGCTCCAGGACCTTTCAACACACCCATAGGAGCAGAGGAGCAGCTCAGCCCCAGGCATTGCCACCTATCAGCATCAGACCACCAGAGCTGGGTACGGCCTGAAGGCCTGCACAGAAATACAGAGAGAAGAGAGGGAAGCGGCTCTTAAATAAGGTGCCTCCATCCTCCTCTCTCCTCTGCTCCTGAAATGCTAGAGCATTTCCTCCTCCCAGGTAACAGTGATAAAACAAGACGGGGTGGCCTTCAGTTGCACCGGGGGAGGTTCAGGTTGGATCACAGGAAAAATTGCTTCTCAGAGTGGAGATGCCCTGGCACGGGGTGCCCAGGAGGGCTGCAGTCACTGTCCTGGAGGTGTTCAACACCTGTGGAGATGCGGCACTGAGGGCTGTGGGATGGGACAGTGGGAATGGTGGCAAAGTGTTGGGGTTGTACCTGATGATCTTAGAGGTCTTTTCCAACCTCAATGATTCTGTGCTTGCCTCCCTTCTGTTTCCAGGAGGAACAAAGGTCTGACTCAAATGCTGAGGGAAGGTGAGAACTTGGGCAGTGCTGGAGCAGGGAGAAAGTGACACGGGGCCATGCTTTGAGGATGGAGGGCCCCAGATGTCATCTCAAGAAATTTCTAGAAAGGACCGACAGAAAGAAAAGTGAAACCGGCTACAGATGGAAGCCGAGGGCCGCACCTCTCAGCCGCCGCTCTTCCCGTTCCAGGAGGGCTGCCTACTTGCTGCGCTCAGCTCCGGCGGCGGCTCTGGGGAATCCCCAAGGGGCCGGGCGGCCCCGGCAGTGCAGGAAGCAGAGCTGTAAGCCGAGGGGGCACCGCGCCCTCCCGGGAAGTGCCGGCAGTTCCCAGTCCCCGCCCAGCCAGCTCAGCGCCGCGGCTCTTTTCGGCCCGGCCTTCGCCCTGTTGAATCGTGCGTTTGCAGACGCCATGGCGGAGCCGCGGGTGCTGAAGGCGTTACAGGAGGAGCTGATCTGCTCCGTCTGCCTGGACGTTTACAGGAACCCTGTGTCCCTCAGCTGTGGCCACAGCTTCTGCGAGGAGTGCATCCAGGGGCTGCTTCGCAGTCAGCGTTGCCCGCAGGGCCTCGTCAGCTGCCCGCTGTGCAGCGCCCAGGAAGCCCTTCCTACGAAGCTGCAGCCCAACATCCAGCTCCGCAGCGTAGTGCAGAAGTTTTTGGACACCAGTGAGCAAAATGCCGCTCTTGAAGAGAAACTAAAACGTGAAGTGGAATGTGAAGAGAAGGGAGAAAGTTCGGACCTGCATGATGAGGAGATCATGTGTGATTTCTGCCTTGAGAAGCCTCAGCCAGCAGTGAAGACGTGCATGAACTGCGAGACCTCCCTGTGCCAGGCCCACCTGGGCAAGCACAGCACAAAGGCTTTCCTGACAAGCCACGTCCTGGTGGAGCCCTGTGATGCTCGTGTTTTGGCAGAAAGGAGATGCGCCCAGCATGGCAAGCTGCTGGAATGCTACTGTGTGACGGACTCGGTCTGTGTCTGCATGCTGTGCTGTGCCACCAGCTCCCACAGGAGCCATGAAATCATCAGTGTGGAGGAGGCTTTTGGCCAAGCACAGGTAAGGGGCTGCTAGGACAGCTGCCCAGACTGAGGACGCTTGAGGGAAAACCTGGGGATACGGGATATGGAGAGCTGCCTGCAGAGTGAGGCCTGAACAACTCCTGGGATTCAGGTGTGCAGGCTCCCATCTTGGGATACGTGGCTTTGGGTGTGGGCTTTGCTCCAGGTTGCCTCTGGGCTTGCTCCTTGGGCTATAAAACAATCTCCCGAGCGGTCGGTGGGACCGAGTGTTTGTGGCTTTGCTTTTAGTCCTCACTGCATCTTCAAACAGGAGTATCAGCCTCAGTTGCGTTTGTGCAATGAAAATTGATGGCAGCATAACAGAAAGGAAGCTGCTGCCACCAATAAAAAGTAGCTTTTCGTGTGGCTGTTGTGTATGAACAGTTTTTGTTTTGAGAGTATCTTCCCCACACTCATGATCATGAGTTCTGTCCAGGGGCAGAATCTCCCAGTAAAGCTTTTATGCGCTGATTTGTCGTGAGAGCAGACAGTGAACAAACTTCTGGGTCTGACCCCCCCCACCTCCATAACATTGCCCATCTTGTGCCCTTATGTCTGTACCTCATACCTCGCTCTTGTTGTTTTCTCAGAGTGATTTCCCTAAAACTGTGAAAACACTGAAAAAACATGAAGCTGCAGTGAATAAAAACTTGGAAAATCTGCTGTCACAACAGGAGAAGATAAAGGTTTGTTCCACAATCCCATAGCACTTAGAGGGTGGTTTATGCTCATAGCTGATCAGGGTTGTGTTGGTGTTTTTTTTTCCCTTTCCTTGCCCCTGGATCTCCAAGCTTTTTAGTTCCTGGTTAGTTTCTCAGTTACTTTCTTGGTTTCCCCTTTGGAGTCTGATGAGCAGTTTTCTTGTAAGACTGGGAAGTACATTTTCAGATTACAGAGGATAGATGAACTTGAATGCTGCTGTTGAGGCCATGCTTCCTCTTAGGTGGGTGGCGATTTCTTTTTCCAGCTTTCTTCAATTTGCATGCTCTAAAATCTTTAGGGGAAAGATATAAACCATCTTACAGTGATTTTAATCCTCTTTACAACAAGCAATCCTATTAGGCTAGCCTGTGCATCTAAGAAGTTGGTAGATGGGAGGTTAAAAGACCGTCCCAAAGTGTTTTGAATTTTTTGGCATGCAAATGTACTTGACTCCTTCCACCGGTAGAAATGATGGGGCTGTAAGTAGTGGAAGTCCTGGCACCAGACAAGGGAAGTACTCCCTTGTTGTCTGAAGGCAAAACTGTACTGTTGGCAGTGTCCTGTTTGGGGCAGCACAGCTTTTTGCTAACAGTGAAGGCAATTTGGTGGAGGCAGTAAGCAGTTAAAGCATTCTTCCTTACCCTTCTTTAAAAGAGCAAAAGAGAACATATCCATGGAAAACTACCAGTGCAGAAAAAGGAAAGATGCATAGCAGAAAGCCTTAAGCAAGCTTAGTGCAAGAACTGCTACTTAGTCATTGGCAGCATCATTCTGGTGCTCCTGAAAGCACTGAACTTCCCAGTATTGGAAACCCAAGGAAAGAGGAGCTGGAGTCTATCCAAAGGGAATGAGACTATTCCCCAGTTACTGCTACCAGGTGTTCTGTCGTCAGCTGCCAGATGCAGGAGTAGGGCACCTATGTCAATTGGCCCATCTGCTGTCAATGAGACATCTTGCTATGTTGCTATGTGGAAGAAGTAAATGATACTTCTCTAAGTGCAGAAAAGATCAGGCTCCTTTCTAAGTGAGAGAGAGTGTGGAAAGTGTAACATTCCATCCCTAATAGTTTTGCAAATATTTTCTCAAAAGGCATTGGAAAGATTGCACAGGAATCATGTGGAGCACTCCTTCAGGTTGATTTGTGAGCAGCTGGATAGAAGCAAAACAGAGATCCTGGGAGCCATCAGTGACATTGAGGAGCAACAGCTTTCTCAGATTGAGCCGTGGATAAAAGAACACAAAGAGATGAAGGATGCTGCCAGCCGCAGTGTGCAGGAGTTGAAGGCTCTGAGGGATCAGAAGGATCCAGTACTCTTCCTTAAGGTACATAACAGCCCTTCCCAGAGATATTGCAGCACTTGTGTTGGCCTTTGTACTGTGCTAATCCTGCTTTCATAATGCCTTTTTTACAGGGTTTGTCAGCAATACAAGCCAGGTAAGTTCTTCACTGGTGGTCTGCTGTTGCATTTCACTGAGCTGCTGATGGCTGTCAATCCCTCAGTCCCAGGCTGTCTGCCCACCTGGCACACAGGGCAAGCCCAGCTTCCCAGGCTTATGCTGGGCTCATGACGGCTGCCAGTTTCAGCACACTGATGCATGCTTGGCACCTTTCTCCTTCAGAGACCTGAAGAAGCCCCAGAATTTTCACTGATATCGTGTGTGAATCTCCGCATACAACATGACTGACTTTTCTGAACCATCAGCACCCATTCCTGTGACCAGCTTGGGGCAGTTTGTGAATATTGAGATGCCTGTGCGGACATGCAAAGAACAGATGAGCTTAGATAGTCAGAGTTGTCCCCAGCACTGCATTGCCCTCTGCTTGGCTCAGTTGTTCACTCAGCATTGGGATTGGTAACATCTTCCCATGACTCACTGCTGTTCTGATGCCTTTCTGTATGTTCTAGGAAGAGGAAACAAGTTCCTAATAAAGATGGCACAGAACTGGCAGAGCAGCTCACTATTATGGATGAATCAATGAAGAACATCATTCAAGAGCATTTCCAGCCTTATGACCACTTAATCTTGGATGCAGAGTCCTCAATGGAATCGTCATTTGGTAAGTGATTATTTCACTAAGTAAGAGGTAAGACAGAGAATCAGCAAAGCATATTTAAGAAAGGGCTGTAAAAATACAGCAAGTACACCAAGTTCCTCTAGAACTGATTGCTGACACTGCATTTGATTATTTTCACGTATGTGTGCAACAAAAGGAAAGCTTGCTCTGGGCATCAGCGCTGTGGGACTCGGAGGCACCCCAGTACAATGAGCTGTGGGTGGTGAGGTGCAGATGTCTAGGAATTTTCTGAGAGGACAAAGAGAAGAGTGTAGCAACATCTCTTCTGTCACTAGCATCAAAGTGGCACAGGAGAGATGAGCACTCCACAGCAGCAGGTGGAATTTGTTTACAAATATAAATGATTTGCTCTTTCTATCTAAATAACTGTACTCTTTTGTGCTGTTTTAAAGGATCAGCATACTGATGTGCTGTGCGCTGTAGGATCTTGTCCAGATGAATTAAAAAAAGTTCTGGTTCCCATGTTCTTGCCCTCTTGAGCAGACTTTTGTAATTACCTATCCCATTTGAGCAGTTTTAGTTGCCAGCTCACAGCTACTGAACGATAACTTACAGAGTGAAAAAAGCTGCAATACTGAAATACATTACTTGCAAGAGATAGTATGAAGGAAAACAGGGCAGGATTAACTGTGTGGCAGCCAATGCTTAGGGCTTTTTTGAGAGCTCTAGGAAATGGCTTCAAATGAAATAAGCAAATAATTTTATAAAACGTTTGCATACTTGTGCGTGGGGATTGATCCAGAGAGCGTTTTAGAACACATAATGAAGCTCTGCGGGATAATGGTGAGGGAGTTGCTGCAGTTGGAAACAGAAAGCAAAAGTTGTGTTAAAATTGTGAAATGGAAGTACTTCTTGAAACGTGATATTCACTCCCTTTAGAACTCTGTAGGAGTAGCTAAGAGAGGTGCAGAGAGTGTACTTAATGAATACACTTTTAATAACTTTGGGTTCAAGATTTCTTTCACCTTTGTTTCCAGCAATGGAGATGTATGTTGATCTGCACAACCATCTGTGAACCATAACGTGGTTTTTTTTGTTTGTTTTTGTAGCTCATGAACATCTGACTTTCAAATCACGTCAAGCATGTGGACTACATGTAGATGACACGGTGCTCAGAATAGCTGGGCCATCTTACCCATTTTCTGTGCTAATTGAAATGCCGTTCTGGGTGTACAGCACCAGCTGCTTCTCGAGTGGCCAGCACTTCTGGGAGGTGATCACCCGTGACTCATTGTGCTGGAAAGTGGGTGTCACTGATAACAGTTTTCAATGCTACCTGGAAATGTCGCCTCAGCGTCATCTCCGTGTGTTTCTAGATAAAAGACAGATTAAAGTCCATTTACTTAACACAGCCATCAGAATGGTCAGGGTACAACTAGACTGCGAAAGAAAGACAGTGTCATTTTTTGATGTGTCTGTCAAGGATTATTCGGGCTCTTCTAGGAGCTGTGTGCCCATAGCTGCAGTAATCATCCCTGCAAGCTCTCCTGTCTATGCTATCTTCAGCATTTCTCATGGCTCCCTTTCACTCACATAGTGACCTGGGGGAAAGGCTGCCTTGCCTTTCTGCTCCTTGGTTCTCTATGTTTTGAGGCTGCAGCTGCACAGACTGCCACATTAGCACAGTATAAGCCAGGCTTCAGGCCTGCTCCTGAGCTATAATAAGGTCTTTTGCAGCTGTGGGCTGAGTGAGAGAAGGAGAAAATGAGGCTCTACCATCAAATACATCTCCTCAGGTTTTTAGTACTTCTGTTTCAAGTATTGTACTTTTGCTGAACTGTATGGATTGCTGTGTTGGATGGATATTATTAAAGTAATTTTGTTCACAAAACTTGGTGGTAACCTAGTCTATTAGATATACGGCACAACGTGAATGCTACAGCACTCACAAGCAGCATTGCCAATCTCTGCTCTAGTGCACCAGCTTTTACCTCCGTGTCCTGCACAGCACTGCCATAGGTCTGTTCCTAACCCTGGGGTACCAGCAGGATGGTGGCGCTTGGAGCAGCTGAGGAGAGCGCGACTAAGCAGAGAACACCTGGCTTGCTGCAGCCAGGCTAAGGCACATCGCATCCAGGGCTCACTTGGGCACAGGGCTGCAGGCGAACTGCCGATAACACGCCTCACATGGGGGAGCATTTTGTTCACCTCAGAGAGCACGGGGCGGAGTGCAGGGGGCTGGGCTGCAGGGGGCGGGGCTGCAGGGCTGGCCCTGTGCATTTCAGTTTCGTTTCTGGCAGACTGGTGGGTGTTGTCGATCGGTTGTGCAGCCATGGCAAAAGCAAAGGAAGAATTTGGAGCCTCTTGTAGCTTAGAAGATGAACTCAGCTGTTCCATCTGCCTGTCCCTGTACAAGAACCCCGTGTCACTCCGCTGCGGTCACAGCTTCTGCAAGCAGTGTGTCCAGAAGGTGCTCAGCACCCAGCAGCAGGACAAGGCCCCCTACTCCTGCCCGCTGTGTAGGGTCGAGCTGGGGCCCACCCTGGAACTGCAAAATAACTTCCATCTGTGCAGCATCGTGGAGACGTATCTGGCCAACAAAGGGAAGCAGGACGAGGGCTTTGCGACGGAAAACGGAGAGGCAGTTCCCTGTGACTTCTGCCTGGACAAGCCCCAGCCGGCCGTGAAGACCTGCCTGATCTGCGATGCCTCCCTGTGCCAGGCCCACCTGGACAAGCACGGCGCCAGGGCCTCCCACAGGGACCACGTCCTGGTGGAGGTGGGCACGGGCGGCTCGATGGAGGAGAGGAGGTGCCAGGAGCACGGCAAGGTCCTGGAGTACTTCTGCCAGGACGAGAGGCAGTTCATCTGCGTGCTGTGCTCCATTGCAGGGTGCCACAAGGGCCACAAGATCCTCACCCTGAAGGAGGCCCATGACATGAACCTGGTAAGGGGCCCTCCTCTCACTCCTCTCCCCGAGGCCCTGCATGTCTCACTGCAGAGCCTGGGCATGGGGGCAGAGGGGCACAGCATGGGGGTGGGGGCAGGAACACTTAACCTTTCTCTGGGGTGGGGATGGGGGCTGAAGGCAGGGAGAGGCACCACGGGCATACCAGCATGCTGGTCCTATGTGCTGAGCTTTGCTTGTCATTTCCTCCTCTGTGGTGGCTGAGCAGATTACCAAGCTCTTCCTCCAAAGCGGCGCTTTTTCCTCTCACAAAAGCCTTTCGGGGCAAGGAACCTCAGTCAGATTTGATTCTTCATCTTTACATTTTTCAAAACTTAAAACTTTCCAGCTATGACAAATATCTCACAGAAAAAAAAAAAAAAACAACAAAAAACCAAAACGACAAAAAACCTAAGCTTTCTGGTGTCATTTTTTACTCAAGAGGTTTAAAAAACTGGCATGTGTGCTGCTGTGGCCATTAGTGCGTGCAGGAGGTGTGAAAACACTGCTGGAAGCAGGTGAGGAGTAGCCAGCACCAGCCAGGCAGCAATCAGAGAATCATAGGATGGCCTGAGTTGAAAAGGACCTCAAAGATCTTCTAGTTTCAATGCCTTGCTGTGGGCAGGGTCACCATCCACTAGACCAGGCTGCCTGGAGCCACGTCCAGACTTGCTTTGAGCAATGTCTAGAGCCTGCCTCATCCCTGAAGAGCGAGATTTAACATCACCCAGAAACCTGCCATCATACATTGTAACAGCACTCAGGGACTGTACCAAAGTAAGCAGCTGGGTGAGTAAGTACTGATGTATTGCTAATGTCCTGAAAAGATGGTCACTTGTTACCTTGCCCATAGATGCCACAAACACTGACAGATGTGAAAACCAAGGGTTTGGATTACATTAAGCACATGCGGAGGTTCTGAAGGGAACAGAACTTGAACAGACAAAGTGAGATTTATTCATTTAAAGAGAAATTTACTTATTCAAAGGGAAGGTTTTTAATTGATTAATCTACCATATACAAAGTCACGCATACATCAACATTAAACACTGGCTTGAAAGACTTCAAAAATTATATTGGTTTTGCCATTTTACCCTACTTTTAAAAGGAGGCAAGTAACACAGCCTATTTTAGAGCTTACTGCAACCATGGTGTTGGAGAAAGCAAGCACACATGCTGCTTCACCAGTGCCACAAACGGCTGGCCTGGTTTAATAATACACATGCTGCTTCCCTGTTGTGAAGTTCAATGCTCTTTTTTCTTCTGCTAGGATGACCTCTCTCACACTATGGATAGGCTGCTGAGATACACAAATTATTTATCTATCGCCCTCAAGGAGCTTCAGCGAAACAAGAATCAGATTGAGGTATGCACCCAGCTCACGACTAATTCAGAGCATCTTCCCTCCGTGTTTTCTAAGAAATAAATGATGGCAATAATACTGTGGTGTCACATTCAGCAAGTTGTCCTGATAGATTCACCTGCAAAGGCACTCCAGTAATTACTGAAAACATCAGGCACAGCCCCGTACAGGTGGTGGTATTGAAACTGCTCTGTGACAGCAGTTTCAAGCCAGGGCTGCACAGGGATGCTGAGGCTGTGAGCTGTGCCTGAATGGCAGCCGGTGACCTCCACTGACTGCACTGCTGTGGGCTGCCTTCCTCGTTCCATCTGGAGCCCTTGGGAACGGTCAAACCAATCCTTTGCAACTCTTCTCTACATTTTAACATGTGGTTATTTGGGTTTTAGGATCTAGTTTGTCTCTTTTGCAAGAATTAATTAATTAGGAGTGGTGCTCGCTATGAAATATACTGGCTGTTAGTATTATTACAACTGCAGAATAAATATGGTAAGCAAGGAACATAGAATCTTTTAGCTAGAACAATTGTCAAATCAGGAGGAAAATTCAGGTATCATCTAGGTGTCCAGCTCTTCAACTATCAGTACAAGTAGAAAAAAAAGATGAATAGAAAGAGATGCAGTCCGAAGTAGGGAAAACACTGATATAAGAAGCTCCCATCAAGCTTTTTTATAGCCTCCCAGCATAGCTTCTCAGAAGGAACCAGCTGGGAAACTCCACCTTTCATTGTGGTGGCAGGACTGGCAGAGTTTAGTCATTTGCACACCACAGTCTGTGCATAGCATTATATATTTTTAAAGCTTTTTACCCTGTAAATAAAGGTATTGCATTTAGCAATGTGGTTCTCACACTGCTAGCTGGATTTTATCCGATTTTGTTGCTCCAGCAGGGTAATTTTCAGAATTTGTTGTGTTTATCACATAATCTAAGCAAAAGCTTATTGTCTGCTTCCTTCTAAAGCTGAAAGGACAGATACAAATCTAGTAGAGACCCCTAGTTGAGCACCTGAGCCAGTGCACCATTTTCTTCTCTCTTCATTTAGAGCAATACGAAAGCAGTGACTTTCCTGCTGCAAAGGATGTTTGGAGAGATAAAGACGCAGATAAAAAATAAAGAGAAGAAGATCTTCAGTGATATTCAATCCAGTGAGAAATCACAACTGGCAGAATGCGCTAAACGGAAGAAAGAGATGGAAGAAAAGAGAGCTGAGCTTGTGCAGCATCTTCAGTCCTTGCAGAAGATAAAAGAACAACCAAACACTTTCCACCTCGTCAAAGTAAGCAGCTGTTCTTTGTTCGTGTGCCCGCTTCTCAGCCAGCTGCCCTTTCTGGAAATTACACTAATGATTTCTTCTTCTTTTTTTTCAATCTTAATCACAGGAATTTAGGCTGGTGCTGGACAGGTACGTTCCATCTGAAAACACTTGTTTTCCTTGAAAAAATATGATGTGGGTAACTGAGATCAAACCTGCAGCATGTGCCCCTCTGTCCTGGAACCCCCTCTGCAAAGCTGCTCCCTATTCCATCTGTGCCAGAGGGCACCATGCTCACACAACTAACAAAGATGGGGACATAGCTGCTGACCTTTCCAGTGGCCCAAAACAGCTTCAGTTTCTTTAGCTACATGGTTACTGGATTCTGGGGAAAACTACTGGCTTTTGTTAGAGATGGAGACCATAAGGGTTCAGGTTACAGACAGCAGTGCTCTCCCAGCTGTGTATCTGTGACTTTCCCACACTTAGTTGCACTGAGCAGCCCTTGGCTGCAGAGACGACCAGCTCAGTTTGGGTTCTGTTTGTGGACAAGTGTAATGACTTGACAGAGCACTTGCCTTCTCCTGCAAGTGATACATTTAATTTATAACTTACCACTTCCTAACTGACATCTGGGTGTCTGTTGTAATTCAATGGTGCAAAACCACACTGCCAGTACATTAAGTTACGTATCCACCAGGGATTCTGTTGCTGCAGTAAACTCCTCAGTCTCATGAAGGGCCAGCTCTAACGTCTAGCTGGATTCTAAAGAGCTCATCTCTGTACCTTGCACAAATTAAGGCTGAGGTTGGATGGTAAGGATAACTTAGAATCACTGCATACCTGGCGACGGTGCTGGCAGCAGTGCCTTCCGTTACTCGCAGCTCTGTGCAAATCAAAATGTAGCCTGTGGGATCAAAGCTGTTTTCCAGAAGCCTGGAGACTGTTTAATAGGTCTGGTGTTTTCTTTTTATCACAATGGTCATTGTGCTAGAACAGTGACAGCCTGCCTGCAAGAGGTCAAAGCAGCTTCACACAAAAACACTATGGCTCCTCCTTTCTCATTTCAGTATTTCAAAGGTCTTATGTGGGTCTGGTAAGTAACAGGTAATGCCAAATAAATTGTTAATTTTAACAGCTGTGACTTGTTTAACCTTAACAAAGAGTTGTTTACACCACAATGCACTGTCCTCTTTGCAGAGTCCTTCTTAATAAAAGAGTTTGTTAAATCTTCAACACTAAATGGCTTTCTGTGGTGAAATGCCTGCTTGCATCCTAGCATTTCGAGTCACAAGTTCAGGATCTGTCCGAAGATGGACGTGTCAGCGGTGGAACTGAACGAGGCCGCTGTCAGCAGCTTCCAGACACTGATGGGGGACTGCTCATCCCGCCTGGACACGTACCTGCAAAGTGTGCACAGTGAGTGTCCTGCCCTGACCCAACAGCAGTGCGTGGCTGAGTGTGATAGAGCCTCCTCCCCTTGGTGCCCAGTGCTGGCTCCTTCCCACAAAGGTTCAGAGTGAGAACTCAAGTGAGATTTGGGGGTTTCAGAGTGCAGTGTGGGCTGATGGAGAGGTAGGAGGGAAGGGGAGGTAAGGCTGATTCTGGAGTTGAAAACAAGGGCTCCAAACTTGTGTAAAGCCAGCTTCTCCTTCCTCTGCACTGGTTCCCTGCTTTCTCCTGCCTGGAAGGCAGTGGACAGTCAATCCTGATTTTGAGAAACATTTTCTTTGTTTGCCCACCCTCCTTCCCACTGAATTTACCTCTGCCCGTGGTCTCAAGTGCACAGCGCCAAGTCACAGACTTGAATGCACTGCCAACTTTGTAAAACATTCTTCTCAATCTTTCCTAGGACTACTCACTAACCAGATTAAGTGGAAGAGGTAAGTCCTTTTCTTTAGTTATGAAATAACTCTGCAGCAGAATTTAAGGCCTGTACATCTTCTGGTCCTGTGCTTTGGTCTCAGGAAGAGCCAAGCAGATCCTAGACGTGGACATCCAACCTTTTGCTGTGCCCCGCTGCATTAAGTGAAAAGGAATTGTCTTGGGCTGCATATAAAATATATAATATAGCTGAGAACTTGTTAAAATACATTTTTTATTCAAATATTAAACAAAAGATGGCAACAGAACCAGAAAACTAGCGGGCTGGACATATATGTGGAAATCGTCATTTATCTCAAAATAGGGGGGTCAGATCTATTAACGTCACCTGTTTTGTTATTTCCAAGATGTGATCTATGTTCTATGAGGCACTAACACTCACTGCTGTCTCTTTACAGTGAGCATCCAGCTGCTGGTAGCAGTTCAAACAGTAAGTGTTCAAAAATGCTCGCTGTTCCTCAGGAGGCTGGCATGGGGCTGTGCATCTTGCAGAGAAAATATCTCACCTAAAAGTGTCAGCAACATTTTTTTGTATGTTTCTCTTCTCCATGAGAGAGGTGAGACCAGCAGAAGTGCAGCCTCTGGGCACAGTTCACAAGATCTGCAGAAATCTGTGGAAACTTGACAGAGAAATTATTTATCTTGAGCTTGATGGAGAGGCAGGTTTTGTGTTGGTACTCAGTAAATGTCTGAGCCTGCCCCTGGGAAAGACCAAAGAAGAGTTCCCTGTGAGCAAGACCAGTGCCTGAAAACATCCAGAGACAAATTCAGATGCTGCAGGAGATATTAAACCTGTAAACAGTATTACTCCTCAGATATCCATAATGCACAAACAGCCTTCTGCTGGGTAGGAAGTGGTGTTTGTCCTATAAATTTTTTCTAAAGAAAACTTGTGTACAAGTTAGTTGAAAGATTTAATCGTTGCTTTTCTGCAACTGAAGTTCATCTTACAAAATAAGTTTTGTTCTGTTTCTTTGTTTTTTAAATTCAAAGAAGAAGTGACACTTTCTTCACCACTTTTTAAGTTTTGGAAGGGAAAAGATTCCATGGTGACAAGCATTTCTAATGGATAGATTGATGATAAAATTTCACTTTGGAAGGGATGTAGAGGATTGAAAACAGTGCTGTCTTGTCCTAACTGCAGATCTGTTTGTTTTACCAGGCAAATTCGGGAAGAAAAAACAAAAATAATGCCATAAATTTCAGTAACTGGAATAGATGGAGAGCACAAGAGGTAGGTGGTACCACTAAACTATTCAATACAGTTTAAATTACACAGCTCAACTTAACAATATGGCTGCTTTGGCTTTAACAGAGCCAGCCTTAGATTATTACAGTGTTACAGTTATTATTACTGTGTGAATCTTTTTCATCTTGTGTATTTCTACAGTGTAATACCAACTGAAAGGATGAAGATGTGGACAAAGTGAATGGTATACGTATTCCTGGAAGATAGGGAGATGCCAAAAAGCTCAGAACACGGAGAGAAGGAAGTTAAAGATTGTCCAAAGAGTTGTTTAACTCCAGGTTGCCGTTAAGTGTCTTGGTCTTCCATATGAACCTCCTATTAAAAGCAGTTCTATAGCAATGCAAATTTTGAAAAGAAGTGTCAAGTATTAACATGAACATAAGAAAATCTCCAACTACAGCATCTTGTAGCATTAATGTTTCTCCTGTCCTATTAGTTGAAGTGACTGCGTTGCCATTTTACAGTAGCGTAACCAAATAAAGAGCTGTAGATATAAACAAGAAAGGCTGTTTGATTTCATACCATCAGTGGGGATTAATTGTTAGGAACACTGCTTGTGGCTGTCTGCAGTAGAAAGCTGTTCAGGACCGTGGCTCTATTTGGATAACCACACGTAACAAGTGATGGTTACAGCAAAGATGGAATTGTCTTTGTATGATAGCTTAGTCAGCCTCTGTTGTGGAAATGTTTTCATGGCCTGAAGCAGTGATTGAGCACCTGGTGGGAAGGCAGGGCCAACCCAGGGGAGTTCAGGTGCATACAACCCAGGGGAGTTCAGGGATGGAGCCAGGATCCACCCCTTCCCAGACCTCATTTAAGGGTTGGCAGTGGAGGTGAGGGCATCTTGCTGGAGATCCCGGCATACCTGATGCCTTCTGAAAGTAAGCAGCTTCTTTCCTTTATTTCTGTGCCCGTGGCTGTTGAGTTTCAGCAATTCCTCACTTGTTGCAGCCTAGAACCTTGCTGCTTTGCTGTCATTGTCATGCTTTCTGTTGTGTTACAGCCTCCAAGACACATTAAACACTCGTACAGACTTCTCAAAGAGCCATGCAAAATACCGTGGCCATCCATCACTATATGAAGGGACTGAAAAAGGCCTGATCCTAATGCAGAACCTTCTCTGTTAGTGTCCTCTCCTTTTGATGTGACAGAGAGATGAATGAAATCAGTGGTTTACCATGTGAGGACTGTGTGCTGATGGGGTGTGCAATGAAATTGCTGATCTCCACTCCCTTTTCCAGTACAGATGGAAGTGCATGTTACATTTCATGTGGCTAGTGTGTCTGCTTTCATACTCCAATTTCACATTCTCTGGTCTGTGTGGCTGCTGGCCTCCATTTTGAGCATTTAAAAATTATATATGGTGTCCTCAGCACTCCCAGTAAAATGAAGAGACTTTACCTGGTGAATTTGCACAAGATGAATCCCTTAAATAAGAACACTTAAGATTAAAACAAAACCAACCAAACGAAAACACTTTATGTATGTCATAAAACTCAGCATCACAAATGAGCTTTGGAAAGGTGATCAGCAAACGCACCTGGTCTTCTCAGTAAGTTGCTGTTGTAGGAGCAGTGCTAATGTCTGTAATGCCTTCCCCTCCCTTATTTCCATGCCATTGTTTTCCTTTGCTTCTTCTGAAATCTGGGAAGTGCAGAACTTAGGCCTGGGGAGGCACGGGGCTGTCTCCACAGCTGGGCCATGCCTGGGAGCACTGCACACCCAGTGAGGTGGGCAGCAAGTGTTACACAAGCACCACTGCTCCCAGCACAGCTCCTGATGGTTATCACTGCTGCATTTTCCAAGTGATCTGGACTGGAGGGACTTAATTGCAGGGATTAAAAACGATCGAGGCGGCAACATCTCCTTTCCAGATTTAAATGGACTGCAAAACTGCTGTGGATCTGCAGCCTTTGCTCTGCTGCATGCTTCTGCTGTCAGCGTAACAGAAACTGCATGGCCAAATCTTGGGAGCTCAGCAGTAGCTCAAGGTGACTTTGCAAATGTTCCCTACCACTGCAAGCCAGCAGGACATAAAGGACAGCTACTCTCAACCACTAAAATAAAGCGAAAGAAACGAGCCAGTCCCTCAGTGCTTTTATTACTAAGGCTGCTCTCTGCCAGGTAGTTACTGCTTTCACCCCAAGCAAAGGAGCCATGACCAGCAATTGCAGCTCAGCGCTGCTGCAGGCAGCAACTCACTGTGCTGCTGCAAATCAGTACAGAGTGAGAGGTTATTCAGCAAGGTATTTTGAGTAGCTCCATTCTCCCCACCTCACTGCATCTCTTCAGTTGGCTACACTTAGCAAATGTCAGCACCTCCATATCCCATTGTGAAATATCAGTTTAGTATTTCCCTGGTGTGGACTTGTGTTACAAACATCTTCCTGTGTCCCAGGATATATATATATATATATATATAATATATGTATTAGAGTATTAGATAGCAATCAGAAGGCAATAATTACCTGAATGGAACTTGCATAGCACTTGATTTGAAGAGAAAAGTTCATGCAGTTCTTCACTACTAGATTTACCATACATGAATTTGTAGCACTTGCCAGAACAGAGCAGAAGAAGGTGGCTCTATTACAGGCTAAATGAACATGAACGTAGAATCACAGAATCATCATGGTAGGAGAAAACCTCAAGATCATGAGGTCCAGCTCTCATCCCCCCCATGCCCAGTAACCACGACCCTCAGCACCACACCTCCATGGTTCTTGAGCACCTCCAGGGGTGCAGCACCTCCTTGGGCAGTGCGCCATTGCCAGATGAGAACTTTGTAACTGCTGCTAAATGGCAAAATCAATAATTTCATTTCATTCAGATTGGAGAAAACATATTTTTCAGTACTGCCACAGGCTCACAAAGCTTTTGGATGAAAACAAATATTCAGGAATGCAGATTTTCTGAGTTAGACACAAAGCTGATGGTGGAGATTATGTCTGACTTGTAAGATTAGCAGAGATGAACTTCAGAGAATTTGACATGAGTCACATTTTTAAAATCCCACAGATTAGCCTTGAGGAAGCAAAGAGAAGTGAAAGGCAGTGAAAGGAATGTAAGAAAGCACACTGGAGTCCAGTAAGTAACTAAGCCTTGTACTCCACAGAAACACTAAAAAATGTAACACTTAGCTTTTTTATTCTAGGAGACCGTACTGGACTCTGGCATTCACTGAGAGCTCAGCATTTCTGCACAACTATTAATACAGAGCAATCTCTCTTAATGTAACTGTAGAGATACAGTCCAGAGATATGGACAGAGCTAATTTCTTTTTTATGTCTTTACGGCTTAAGTATTTTGATTACCTAAATAGTCTGATTAATTACAACTTCCAGTATCTATTATGCTCCCTTCCCTCCATCCACGCCATTTTTATTTGGCCTTTGTCTCATCTTTGATGGAAACTTTTGAGAGTGAAATGGCTGACTTTACAGCTTCTTTTTGCTCTTGCCAAGCATGTGGCTGAATTTATAATCAAATTTTAAAAAAAAGTGCCTTTCAAAAGCCAGAACATCTTTCTGCTACTTACTTTGATGGGCTTTCTAACCAGGTCGGATGCACCACATCTCAGCCTGGCACCAGGGCCTGCTCCAACCAGCAGCTTAGACCAGCCCAGGAGCACCACCTGGGTTTCCACACTGGAGATGTCAAGACGTCCCGCAGAAGGTTGTTCCAAGTCCCTGGATTGCTCACATTGAAGAAGTTCAGGACAGCTTAACATTATTTCTGTTTTGTCCTTATTTTCCTTTACGTTGCCCAGTGCCATTTGCTATAATACCAGCAGCACGGCTGTGTGCAGTGAGGGTGGAATTAAAGCAGAGTGCAGCTGGGTGGGTGACAGCTGTCTCTCTTACCCTGGCTGGGCTCTCTCCAGAAATGCCTGTCTTCCATCTCCTCTGGGTGATCAGACAAGCTGCTTGCACACAGAGGCAGAATTGCACAAGCTCCTATAAGCTGATAGAGACACAACTCTCTGTGCAGCAAATGAAGCAGTGCTCATCTTCTCCATCTGCAAATTCCATGCAACGTTCTGCAAATCCGAGCCTGAGGTCTGTTAAATGACAAGTTGTACAAGGAAGGACAAGAAAGAAGACGTGTTTCTAGAGGCTTTCACCACGCCCAGCTGTCCCACACTGGAGCTGTTGAACAATATTATTTTGTAGGCCAATGAACTGCTCTCTGAAGATTCACAATCATAAAAGCGATGGCGAAACCTGGGCAAACAGAGGCAGCAGGTTTGACTTGTAGACTAAGCAGGATGGGGAGGTGGCACGTGTCAGCATTTGTGCATCAGCAAGCCTCAGGTCAGGTTCTTTGGCAAGAGATTCCTTAGCATGAGAAACCCAGTCAGACTTTTCCACGGCCAAAGGTTCCCTGCACATAGAAATTAACCATGCATTAACCATAAAACTTTATATACCTTAGGAAAAGGAAAGTAATGGGAAGTTAAATGATTTACTCATCTTAAATTGGATTTTCCCCCACTTTTTAGAAAATCAATCTACAGCATTAAAAAAATAAAATAAAATAAAATAAATAAAATAAAATAAAATAAAATAACCCCCAAAAAAACAAAACCCAGCAATCTAACAGTAGCTCATGTGCAGTAAAAGCCAACAGTAGCTCACGTATAAGTATAGTACAGTATAAGGAGGAAAAAGAACCCTAACAATAGCAGTGATTCTGAAAAAAAAAGTTGGGATGTCTTTCTTTAATCTCACCTTCTTTATTTGCGCCCCATGAAGATACTCTTTCCCCATTGCTCTGAAGATGACACAATGTGTTTGATGATCCAAGCTGGTCTACAGCCAGCACCACCAGAAAGGCAATGAAAAAGCTCTGAGTCCATTTCTTTGCTTTGTGGCATTAGGTTTCTACACAGTTCCTGCACAAAGGCTGTTTCTTTGTGCTTTTATAATGGATGTCAGTCCTCACAAGGTTTCACTCTGATAGCATTGCTGTCACCATATCTTAAACTCCAGTAAAACTCCGGTAAAACAGAATGACAGATCTTAAATACAAGATCTTTAGCACTGCTTTCTCCATTCATATATTGACGTGGTGTTTGGCAGCTCAAGGTTCCACATGAAATGCAAATATTAGGCAATGTTCGATTTCAGATAATGTCATGATAATGTAGTTCTTCAGTACAAACAGGGAAGGGAAGGGAAGCGGGTTCAGCTACAGTGACCATGACCCCCTAGTCCAGGGGAAGATAAAAAAAGAGTACTGAGCTCTTGCAGTAGGCAACAGTCAGAGAGTCCATGCTCTTCATAGCTGGACATGCTTCCCAGACACATCTGGGTACTGAAGCAAACAACTTGAAACACTGCAGTGAGTATCAATGGCACCCCAAAGCAGAGTCAGTGTCTAAAGAGGGACTAAGGGAAAGGAGGAGACAGACTTCTTAGCAGCGTCTGTTGTGACAGGACAGGGGGAAATGGCTTCAAACTGGAAGAGGGAGATTTAGATTGGATGTAAGGTAGAAGTTCCTTACAATAAGAGCGGTGAGATATTGGTGCAGGTTACCGAGGTGCCCCATCCCTGCAGACACCCGAGGTCAGGCTGGAGGGGCTCTGAGCGCTCATGGAGCTGTGGTGTCCGTGTTCATTGCAGGGGGTTGGACCAGGTGGCCTTTAAGGGTCCCTTCCAACTCCAACAATTCTGTGATTCTGTAACAGACTGTTACGATATCCATAACTACAGTAGCCATGGAAAGTTCAGGTCATTTTGCTTAATATTACCAACAAATTATTAATGTTTGAATTTAAAAGTTGGAGAGGCTCAATGAGCAAATACACAGATTGTTCACGGGAGTTCTTCCGGTTAGTTGTCTCTTCAGTTTTTTGGGCTGCTCTTTTTGTGGAGGAGATTACAATGAGTGACTCTGCACGAGGCTTTGTCAGGCCGCTGGTAGTTCAGAACACACATGGAACGAATTAGAAAGTAAAAACTGAAGCATTACCAGTGCCTTTGCATGGGAAAAAAAAAAAAAAAAAAAAAAAAAAACCCAACAAAAAGAACAGCACAAAAAACTCAAGACACAACTAAACGGAAAAACTCCCGGGAGGGGGGGGGCTGC